>NW_006790410.1:1643390-1669589 GCF_000442215.2 Lipotes vexillifer | reverse complement strand
CAACCCCCAGCAAGCCCCTCCCCTTCCCTCTCCCCACCCCCAGCAAGCTCCTCCCTTCCCCCCTCTCCCCAGCACCAGGCACCAAGCTCCTGCCTCCTCTCTCACTTTACAGGGACACCTGCATGGCTGGGACATCTTTGCAAACGGCAACACTGGAATAAGGACCCCCTCCCCCAGGCTTGAACAGGTCAACCAGACCAGCCTAAATAACAGCAACTCTGTGTTGTACAAGGTGGGCGGAGCCAGGAGAAACAGAGCCAGGAGCTGCACCAAAAATTCAGGACAAATACAGTGTGTGCTTTTGCTTTTTTTAAGAGAAGAGCTTAGAAATGATAATGACACCACCCCCATGACTTTAACACCCTCCTTCTTGTCACAAAGAGGAAAGGAAGAAAAGGCACAAACAGAAACAACAGTTTTTAAAGGATGGAAATAGTACATGCCACAAAGTGGGATACCAATGAAATTTCCCCAAAAATATTTTGTTGAAAGTGTCTAAGAATACTACAATGAATAGTGTGTTTTTTGCCACTTGCCCTTTGGCTGACAAGAAAAGGAAAAAAAATGACAAATTTTAATAGCTCGTAACTTATCCTCAAATCTTAGTAGAAAAAATTTTTTTTATTTTTATTTTTTTGCGGTACACAGGCCTCTCACTGTCGTGGCCTCTCCCGTTGCGGAGCACAGGCTCCGGACACGCAGGCTCAGCGGCCATGGCTCACGGGCCCAGCTGCTCCGTGGCACGTGGGATCTTCCCGGAGCAGGGCTCGAACCCGTGTCCCCTGCATCGGCAGGCGGACTCTCAACCACTGCACCACCAGGGAAGCCCAGAAAATTTTTTGAATTTAGCATTAGGCTGCATAGGGCCAGCTAGCTTACTCTGAATGTCCACAGAAATATGTCCCACTAAACCCACAGGAGTTCACCCTGATGAAGCTAAATCTTCATCCACGTTTACCAAATCCTGCTAATGGTGTCACTCTCCACCCAGAATCCCAAATGGAAAGCCTAAGAACTGCCGGCAACCCTGTCCCCATCTAAGCAGGACGCCAATCCTACCTGCCAGTTCTTCCCTCAAATGCCCACGAGTCCCTTCCTGCTGCCTCGTCTGCCAGACCAGGCCCTCCGCCCTCGCTGGGCACTGCTAAGCTTCCAACGGGCCTCCTTCGGCCGGGCAATGCCCCCGAAAAATACTTATTAAAAGTAAAGGAGGGACTTCCCTGGTGGCGCAGTGGTTAAGAACCCGCCTGCCAATGCAGGGGACATGGGTTCAGTCTCTGGTTCGGGAAGATTCCACATCCCGCAGAGCAACTAGGCCCATGCGCCACAACTACTGAGCCTGCTCTCTAGAGCCAGTAAGCCACAACTACTGAGCCCACGTGCTGCAGCTACTGAAGCCTGCACGCCTAGAGCCCGTGCTCCGCAACAACAGAAGCCACCACAGAGAGAAGCCCATGCACCGCAATGAAGAGTAGCCCCCACTCGGCACAACTAGAGAAAGCCTGCACACAGCAACGAAGACCCAACGCAGCCAAAAAGAAATTAATTAATTAATATTTTTTAAATGCTTTAAAAAAAAAAGTAAAGGAGAAAACCTCTAAAAGGACAAAAGGTTTTAGATAAAGACTCTGGAATCAGAACTTCTAACTTCATAGCCTGTACGAGGCACTCAGACAGTCTACCTCCTACCCTCCAAAAAGAAGCTATTGTGAGTTTATCCTAAAGATGGTCTGAGCAGGAAAAGGGGAGGCTGACAGCCCAGAGCCCAGTACTCAGCTCTGTTAGAACAGAAGGGAGGCCTGCCAGCTCCAGAAGTTCCTGGGGGACTCAGGAGTTGAAAGGTGCAGAGATACACAGGGCACATGAGAAGGAGCAAGTCAAAATGCCTAGAAACACACAAAAATGAACTGTGCTGGCTGCACCCAGAGGTGACCAGAGGGCATTCCAGGAGCTATTTCTGTACTTGAAGGAAAATGGGAGGCAGGCAATTCCTGAATCCCTGCTCAAAATAAATAGCTTTACTAGAGAAAAAAACAAAGCACAGGGTGCAACTGGAGTTTACCTTTACAAATTAAAATGTGAAGCTGGGGACTCAAATGTCTAGTTGATTATTTCCATCCTGCTGCTTTTTAAAAATGTAAAAGGAGAACTGATTTTTTTAAAATATGAAACCTATCCTCCAGAATTAGTTACACAAAAATAAAACCAGCAACTTGATTAGCAGCGTCCTTCTTGCGTACAACTGTAAGCGATTTCAAATGAGAGGTTCAAAGATGCCGACACAAACCCGCGTGAAACACCTCCAAACACACACTGGTCATCACCAGAAGTGGGCGAGCCACGTTCCTGGTTCTGATCTCAGTGCTGGCCCTCTGTCCTCGGGGGCCCTCACCCAGGTGTCGGTGCTGTCCACAGACACACGTGTTCAGAGGCAGGGAGCGGGTCGATGGCACTGCCAGGAGGCACAGGGTGTCCAGAGGTATGGTGGGAATGGGTCCAAAGCCAGCGCCCTGAGCACAAGGCCTGCAGAGGTCCCCAAGGCCCACCAGCGTGTCCTTCCCCACAGGGAACAAGGGACAATGAAGTCGTGCAGGGTTCGGTCACCTCTCTCAGCCTGAACGTAGTGCTTGGGGACAACAGAGGGAAAGGGCAGCAGAGAGGTGACCTTGGAGAACAAGAGCTGGCTTGTACCTCCTCTACCAGGCGGGACGTGTCGCCGGCCAGAGCTGGAGCGCACCCCCAAAACCTCCAGGAACCTCCTGGAACCTGCCCCTTTGGAGACCGCACGCTAGGCCCCAGAACAGAGGGCATGGGCACGGAAGGAGGGTGCCGTGAGGACCGTCTGCCAATGCATGGAGCACATGCTGCAGCGTCTAGAGCGTGGGCCAGGGCCGGCGGGACACGCTGCTTTACTCCTATTTGTAGAGGGAGACACCCAGGGTCACAGAGATGCCACGGGGCCATCAGAACACAGACCCAGGGCCCAGGGCCCCTTCTCCTGTGGCTCTCGTGGCTTTCGGAGCTGCTTCCAACAGCTACATGTGGAAATTTCCATTTTCTACTTCTAATCTCCCCAAAAGACTGCAGGTGCAGGGAAATAATCATCTATTACAGAATTTCATGAACAGCAAATCCAGTCACTCACACTCAGAGAGGAGGAAGGGAAACAGGCACTGAGTGCTTTTTCTTGATTTTGTTTATATTTGAGTGACAGGTGCCCGCAGCAGCCTGGCCCCAGGACAGCTCTTTCTCTGCGAGGTGTCCCAGGCTGCACAAGGCACCCTCCACAGCCGGGCTCCCGCCCTGCTGTCTGACCCAGGACAAACACACACACACCTTGGTTCCTCGCATCACAAGAGTGACGTCTGCTTTGGATCGACGGGCCCTGCAGTCCTGGGTGCCCTTGCTCTGTCATCAGAGCCCAGCTGCGTGGGTCAGATGGCACCACCCTCCTGACGCCCTGCAGGCAGGCGCCTGTCCCCCACCCCCACCCCCCGCCATCTCCGGCCTCAGTGAGCACGCTTGCTTGACTGCATCTGATCATCTCCTGTGTAACTAAGTTCCCTTTGCAAGGCGGCTCCAATAATTAACTAGGATCAACGCACTAAAAATATTCCAAAACATTACCGCGATCGTATCTCCCGTCCCCCCTAAGTCCTACAGATGACGGGGAAGCAGGGCAATGGCTAATTTGTCACGGGGGCCTCACCCAAGTGGTCTCTCTAGAAAGGACCACAAGATGCACTGGCCGAAGATGACGGTGCAGGAAGCGCTGGGGGTTTTTTTGCTTGTTTTTATTTTTATTTTTTTATTTTTTTTGGAAGCGCTGTTTTTGAAGGAACCTTCCCGAATGTACATATTTAAATGACTGCAGCTCTTCAAAAGTCACCTTGAGACACTATACACATATTCCAGTCATTGTGTTATTAATTAAAACTAAAACCCTGCTGCAACTGCCTTTGGGATCTGAGTCAGGTCCTGGAGAACAGTTGTGACTGCAGGCAGGGGCAACCTGCACAGCGTGCCGGCACCACGATCGATCGCAGGATTCAGCAAACATCAAGTGTCCTCCCAGAAAGCACGGAGCCCCGCCACTAATGAAGTCACAAAAACACCTGCACCCAGGATTTCACAAGGTGTTCTAGGAAACTTGAGCAATGCCTAGGCTCAGGCGCCCCTCCCCTCACAGATGATGTCGCCAACCAAGAATTCGTGACAGCTGGCCCCAGGGGCTCCCCCAACCTCGGGTTTGGCTCCAGGGGAGTCGGCCTGGAGTGAGAAGGATATGGCTCAAAAGTAGGTTCCCAGGGCACCCCAGACGTCCTAGTCTAAATAACAAAGCGCATTTGGACCCAGAGCGGCCCAGGCTTCCTCCCGCTGCCCTCCCCACGCCCTGCTCAGGATGGAGGACCCCTGCCCATTCGGTAACAGCCAGAAGGTCAAATGTACAGCAGGTGAGTGCAGTTAAGTACGCGTGGAGGCTGCCTTGTTAGCCACTACATGACGTGGAATGAAAAGTGACGATTTAGAGGAAACAGAAGGGCCTATTTTTAAATTATATGATTTATTTAAAATAAATGAATTGCAGATGAAGATTATAATTCCCTTCTGGGCTTTTTTGGGAAAGGGCTAGTGAATCCTACATAAATACAGCTTAAACGTAGGCTGCAAATCAGTCGTGATGGAGTGAGAGTGTCAACTACACGGCCACTCGGTCCTGTCACCTGGCTACACGCCACCGCCAGCTTCAGCGGCCTCTGTTTGTTTCCTCCCGTGTAAAATGAACACAGTGCCTGCCGGCCTGCCGGCCTGTTCAGTGCTGCCCGTCAGGGTCTGGTAAGGGCCCTGCACAGAGAAGTGCCAAAAGAAAGGAAGGAGGCTCCAAAACCACCTGGAGCAGCGCTATTCAGGGGATGAGCTTCTCCACGTTACAGTGGCTCCGTCCTGCCGGCTACCTTCAAGCCCAAAGACCCCACAACCAACGCCCCTGTTCAGGCCCAGATTATCTGGGATTTAAAAACATTAATTCCCATACAAAGAAACCTGCCACGTTTATATAAAATAGCACTTTCCTAGAGCAGCTGCGTATGGCTTGCTGACGGAAAAGTAGAGCCAGAACCCCCTGGTAGGAATTGGCACATGGGGGCCATTCCCCAAACTCTGGCCTCAGAGTAACCGTTTCCAGTGGGACAAGAACCACAGCCGTGAATGTACCCTTAGCAGCGTGAAATGGGTAAGGTGACTTTTCTTCTCGCTGTAATGAGTCAAAAACAGATCAGTGAGGACAGCCTATCAGGAAAGGGATCTTAACGGGAAAAGAAACAGTAATGCCCAGAAAAAGTGCAGAACTTACCAGGGCTTAATGGCTCTTCTGACCCCAGTGACAACTGGCAAAAATAAAAAAGACACGGAAGCAACCAAGATGTCCTTCGGTGGCTGAATGGATAAATAAACCGTGATACATCCAGACAATGGAATGTGACTCAGCACTAAAAAGAAACAAGCTATCAGGCCGTGAAAAGACATGAAGGAAACTTAAATGTATGTCACTAAGTGAAAGAAACCAGTCTGAAGAGGCTACACACTGTATGCTCCCAAGTATATAACATCCTGGAAAAGGCAAAACTACCGAGACCGTAAAAAGATCAGCAGTTGCCTGGGGTTACGGGGGCGGAGGGATGAAGAGGGGAAGCACCGAGGATTTTTAGGGCAGTGAAACTATTCTACGTGATACTGTAGTGATGGATACATGTCATTATACATTTGTTCAAGTCCACAGAATGCCAAGAGTGAGCCCTAATGTAAACAATGGACTTTAGTTAATAATAAGGCCTGGATACGGGCTCATCGACTGTAACAAATGAACCACACCTGTGTGGAGGTTGACGGTAAGAGGCGTTCTGTGAGAGTATGTAAATTCTTCGTACCTTCCCCTCGATTTTATTATTTTACTATTAATAAAAAAACAATCAAACAAAAATCAACAGCCAAGCATCAAAACACAGGCATACATGTCTACCATAGGTGGATAAATGGAATCCTCTATCAGGACCGGCCTCCCTGGGTGGTCCTGGATGAGCAGCAGGCCGAAATGGACCTGTGGTCCAGCAAGCTACATCGGGGCACCCAGCCCAGGGCCTGACCCATAGCAAATCAGGAAGCGTTTGTTGAATTGGGCAGTTTGAAAATTAACCTCCTCTTCCCTTAGGGCAAGGGGTGGGAGGAGGGAAGAGAAGTGTGAACATTCACTGAGAGGGCAGAGAGGCCGGGCCAGGGTTTGCAGCTCTGGCCGGCGTAGGACACGGCTCTGAGGTCCTATCCCCGGGCGGGTGGTGTGACTCTTTCAAGTCCCAGGGTCACCTGTAAGGCTGGGGCAAAGGACATGATGCCCTCCAAGGGAGGCTGTGACGATCAAAGATAGAAAAGCAAAGGCTCAGCACATTATTGATCATCCCTCAATACCGTAGCTGATTTCTGTTCCTTCTGAGCACAGGTCAGAAGCCACTCACGGGCTAGATATTTAGTTCTCTGACCTCACGTCACCCCAAAACCACCCTGCTGGATTACAATCAGCCATCGTGCTTCAAAGGAGACTCTCAGGCTGCCTGTGTGTGTGGAGGCCTGGGGTGATGAACACACAACCCTCACAAACGATCAAAGATAGAAAAGCAAAGGCTCAGCACATTATTGATCATCCCTCAATACCGTAGCTGATTTCTGTTCCTTCTGAGCACAGGTCAGAAGCCACTCACGGGCTAGATATTTAGTTCTCTGACCTCACGTCACCCCAAAACCACCCTGCTGGATTACAATCAGCCATCGTGCTTCAAAGGAGACTCTCAGGCTGCCTGTGTGTGTGGAGGCCTGGGGTGATGAACACACAGACCCTCACAAGGCTCTGTGCTCGACCGACCGGGAGTGTAATGAAAACATTCTCACTCTTTCCTTTTTACTAATTCAGGTCATTTGTTCCCAGGAAGCGATTTGTGTCCCAGGAAAGAAAGGTCATCACCAACATCCTGTGGGGAGGTAAAGGCAGACTCCCCCCAACCCCCATTCCTTCCCCAAATGCCTCCGAAGGCACCGAGCAGGCAGGGAGAAGGCGGCCCTGGAGCCGGGAAGGATGGGGCGCTTTGCCCAGGTGGGGGCTGGCTGCTGGGCTTCTGGGGAGCAAGGGCCTCGGGGCCTCGAGGCACAGTAGGATTTGGACATGAAGATGGGGCAGTGCTGGGCCCCCTCGGGGCTGGGGGTTCAGCGCTCGGGCAGGCTGGCTTCTCCACCTCCTCTGTGCAGGGAGGCCAGCGGCAAGGCTGTCGGACGTGCCCACGCACACTGGTCAGCGCGGGCCCCACACGGCTGACAGGAGGTGCTCCCGCCCGTGTCTCCGAGGAGGGCTGGGGTCTCAGAAGATGCCATGGATGTGCGGTGAGCAAAGCCGTGTGGGAGGGGGCAGGCAGGGGGCATGGATCCTCAGGGCATCCTTCACGGCAGAGAAAGGAGACGCGGGACAGGGAAGGACTCGACCCCCCCGCCAAGGGGGAGCCTTGCCCATACCTACGTGTGGGTGTCTCAGGGAAGCTGGCCACAGGGCTGGAGTTCCCAAGGGGGAACTCTGGAGGCATCAGACCAGCCGCACCAGGTGCACAGGCCCACGTCAGCTCCACGGCTGATCCGTGAAGAGCGAAAATACACGGGGCAGCAAAAACCTGAACTTGGAAGCCCAACACCCTTGAATGCTGGCACCTGGATGCCAGGTGACAGTGGGTAAGTCATTTCACCACCGGGGTCTCTGTTTGCTCATCCAGTGAAGGGAAGGGCTGGCCGACAAAGCCTGGGACAGCAGGCCCCAAAAGGGAAGCTGTTGCCCTTATTATTCGGAGAAGAAAGCTGTCTGTAGACAAAGGTTAATGACCAGACATGTAAGTTAATGGTTAAAACTCATGAATGAAGCCAGTGGGCCGCTGTTGACACCCAGGAGAGACGTCTAGGGTGGTCTACGAGGAAGTCGCAGGCTGTGGCCCTCGTCTTTCCCGTGGCACAGAGATGCCATCTGAAGCCAGCCTGTCTGATAAGGTCACTGAGGCTCCTGCATCAGCCACAGCCAGAACCTGGGGTCGCTGGGCCGAGGGGCCAGCATGGCAGAGGAGGTGACGACAGCAGATCCTGCAGGGGTCCCGAGGTAGGAGAGGCCCCAGGGGTCCTGGGGTCCCCCAGAGCCACACCTGCCTCACATGGTCTCTCTTCAGGGAGAGAATCAGTAGGCCCATGACAAAGAGTTCTGCTTCTGCGGGAGGTGGAAGCGGGCAGCGGGAGGTGGAAGCGGGCAGCAGAGCTACCGCATGGTGGCCACAGCGAGGACGGACAAAGAAGCCAGCCGAGCCCGGGAATCCTCTCCCGTCCGGAAACCAAGTGGCAGCACCTGCAGTCCTGGTCTGTTATCTCCAACGAGGCGCCCCGTCAAGGCAGGCTCAGAAAGAGGACAGCTGGCCCCGGGCTGTGTGCTGTGCAGGCCAGGGACGGGACACAGGGGGTCCGAGGACAGTCTCTGAGCTGGCGGCAGGCAGCTCAGGGCAGAGAGGGTTGTTCCACGCCATGTGTGCACTCCAGTTCTGCCGGCTCAGCCCCTATGCGGGGCCTCACATTTGCGGAAAGCTGCTGGAGGCACAGTGCCCTCGCCAGTGCACCAAAGCTCAAGAAACACCCCCTCTGCCGCACCCCCATCCCCCAAGTGTCTCCGCACCATCATCTGCCTTCCTGAAACAGCTTTCTTTCTCCTACTTCCTCTTTTCTCTTGCCAGGGAGTCAACCAGGGGCCAGGAAGAAAAAACCAAGTCACTCTGCCCAAACAGCTCATGTGGCACCCATGAACAAGCACAGCCTCCCAGGGAGCAAGATACTTAGAATTCCAAACTTTCCAGTAATTATATGTAAGTTATTCTGCTTCCTTAAAATTTAAATAATTACTACTACCACAATTAACAGCTAAAAGCAAGCTGTTTCAGGTGGATTGCAGAAGTTGTTATTCACCCATTTTATGCATGAAGAAACTGAGGCTCCGGGGAACCGGACTTGCTCCAGGAGACAAGGAGGATGAAAGCCCACGTCTCTGCCTCCGTGTACCCTGGGACCGCATGGCCTCACCTGGGGGGGCATACTACCCGACGGCCAGGAAGAAAGTGACCTCGGTCCTAGCTCAAGGCTCCGTTTCCCTGCCTGAGCCCCCAGTCCATAGCTCAGCCCCTTCTCTGCAGGATGGCTCTCTCCTTCCACATCTCCTGCTCTACCAAGAGGACATCCCGGGCCTGGCTGGGAGCCTCTGATGGTGGCCCTGGCAGCAGCAGGGCGACGACAATGCCAGCGGGGTTAAACGCACACGAACACGCTCCGGGGATCGTGCTGTGCCCTCTCCTTCGGTGTTCCCAGCACAGAGGGGACCCACAGCCCATACCATCCCCAAGTCAGTAAGTGGATGGATGGGCCAGACGTTAGGCCAAAGCCTGTACCTTTGACCAAAGCTTCACGCAAGCTTTCTCAGTCTCAAAGAAATCCGGGCACGCACGGTTAGGCACAGACGTGTGGTGATCAAGGACCCAGCCGTCTGGGGGAGCTGCGTCTCAGCTCCTGGGAGACTGAGCTGCCCTACCCCCAACCCCGTGCTTATCTCCAGGGGTGGCTGAGAATTTATGGCCCTCGTCTGCTCAGCAGCAATGGCATTATAGTTTTGGAATAAGAAGAGTCTTTGTTATTGCTAGTGGCATTCTCTCCTGCCATTCAAAGCTGCGTTATCCAAAAAAAAATGACTACGGATACATTTCCCCCTCTACCATGATCTAATAAGAATAAAGGCTTATCTGTCCCTAGCAAACTGCCAATTACTGTGGCTAGAAATGCCATAATCAGTGATAGTTAAGACTTTTGGAATATTCTTTGAACCAAAGAATTCAATCCCCTAAGTAGCTGGCACTGGGCCCCCTTTGAGAAACAGTGCCAAGGGCAGCAGGGTTCAGTCTGCAGCTGCGGGAGTGGCCGGGCCAGGCAGAGTGTCACGGGAGGAGGCCCATGCACACGACGCACACTCACACGTGCAGCATGACACGGGACAAGCAGGGCTCTGGCAGTGGCTCTCCTCACTGTCCGCCCCACCGGGGTGACGAGGCACGAGCTCCGCAGGACAAGGCTTGCTGCAACTGGGACCCTCGGGGGCTGGGGGCACATCCAAACCCTCAGCAAGCAGACGGGGGGAACCCTCTGGGAAATCCGAAATATTCCCCAAGGTGGCATCTTCCCCAGCTCCACTGCATGCAGGAATCTCTGCTCTGACACAGTCACTTAGGTTTAAAGTACACAGCCACACTGGAAAGACGAGCACATTTGTGGGCAAAGCAGACCTAGAATAACCAAGGTCAGAAATCAGTCCTGCCCAGGGGTCAGTGTGAGTAAGAATGCCTGGCCTTGGACAGAACGGGGAAGCCTTCTCCACAGTGAGACCGCAAGTGACAGCAGAAATGTCCCAAAGCTCCACCGTGGGGCCTGATCCTGAGACGACTAAAACACACATCATGTGACACCTCGGAAGAGACGGGGGCAAGGGGGCTGCCAACTTGGGGGCTGGATAACAGTGCAGCACAGAGCTCCATCCTATAGCCTCGCCACTTCTGCACGTGTCCCAAATGCTCCAGGATGAGAAGTTTAATAAGCAAAGTCATTTAATCTCTTTCTTGAAAAAAAAAGCAGGGCTAGACCCACCTGTAATTTCTCTAGCTTTGTGCGTGTGCATCTGTGTGTGCGTGTGCCCGTGTGGGTAAACTGCGTGCATGTGTGTGACATGTGTGTGTGCACATATGTGGGCACGTGTGAGTGTGAACTGTGAGTGCCCGTATGAACGTGAAGCGTGTGCATGTGTGTGACTTCACGTGCATGCCCGTGTGGATCGTGGGGGCAGTGGAGGAAAGCAGGATCCTGGTCCTTACAGGGAGAGCGCACGCACGTGAAGCCAGCCCACAGTTCCACGAAGCCCGCGTCCAGCACACGTTCCTTCCACTCGGAGCCCAAGGGCCAGTCGAAAATTCTCAGGAGAGGCTGAGCCGTGAGGTCCAGAGCAGCAACAAAATCCCAAGACGCTCTAAAACCCCATCTCCCTGGACCTCCACCCACCAGGGGCAGCCTACAGGGCACCTGAGGGGGTCCCACAAAGGTGGGACCGGCCAGTCAGCAAGGAGCGACGCATGAGCCCTGGCTCCACTGAAGGTAACATCGTACCTGGAAAGCGTGAGAGGTGCAGACACCTGGACCTGCGTAGAAAACCAGGGCCCCATCTAGGGGTGCCTGCAGCTTCCATATGCCATTTCCAGGCCTCCTCGTTCCCCACTAATCAAAGCCTTACACCCAACCCAGCACACCCAGGCCTCAAGCACTTTGTAGGACCACCCAGCAACTGAACCCTACCAGGGAATGCAGGACCCCATGATTCAGGGTCCCCAGACATCCCTGACAGCCTGAAAACCCCAGCCCATCTATGAACTACCCTCAAAAAAGAAGCCAGAAAAATTCTCAAGGCCAGGCATGTGCCCTCGCCCCTATCCCCACCCCCTCTCTGCCATTAAAAAAAGCAGCACGTCGATGTGATTGGAAAGAAGGGATCATTTGTTGTGGAGAAAGGGCTGTGAGATGGCCAGGACAAAATTACCGAATTCTTATCTGAAACCGAATTCTTAAGAGCTATTTTCCTATAATTAAAAACATGGATTTCATAGCTCCTCAGTTTATTCTTCAGATGAAAACTATACACCCTATCGAAAAGCATCTAGCAGCCGTTTCTTAAGCGTTCCGTTTCTGTGGCCACGGTCCAAAGCAGTCCCCTCCCATGCACATCATTCAACGCGGGCCAATTCGGCTCCAGAAGCCCCATGGGAGAGCAATGCAACGCTTACCTTGGCTTCACATTTCTTGTGGCAGGAATACTTGCAGGCTGCAAGAGAAGGAAAAAGAATGTGTGTGTGTGTGTGTTGAGCAGTCTCTCAATACTTTCTACATCTCCAAATTCTCAATCCTTGGAGAACGTCCGGACTGAGGGAGGTTTTTCACTTAGACACCTTAGACACAACGCCAAGTTCAACAG
Organism: Lipotes vexillifer; assembly: GCF_000442215.2. Lineage (NCBI taxonomy): Eukaryota > Metazoa > Chordata > Mammalia > Artiodactyla > Lipotidae > Lipotes > Lipotes vexillifer. Next base: position 1,657,471 of record NW_006790410.1, on the reverse strand, counting down.
AGTGTGGGATGGATGGACATGGCGTCCAAGAACCCAGCCACCCTCTGCAGTGTCAGCGACGGCCCAGATGGCGCAGGTGGGGACGCTGGGGAGCAGTTACAAATACACTGGCTCTTCCAGGGGTTCAGGCAGCCAAATCAGGGCCTTGCAGGAGAAAGGCGGTGAACCTGAGCAGTAGAAAGCATCCGTGTTTGGCTGGAAATTACAGCTTCCCCCTGAAGAAAGGAAAGAAACTTGAAAGTGCCCCAGAAGACTCAGGACTGGCGCCTTTAAATTAGTCAGAAATTGGACATTTGAGTTCCACGCTCCTTCCACTTCCGGACAACTTAAGAACTGACTGTCAGAACAAATCCACGTCTAGATTCCTGCGGGGGATCCTTCAACCCAGGCCATTGTGTGGACTGAGAGAGGCATGTGTTGGTTCGGAGGCCCTAACAATGCAGATAGAGCCGGAACCAATGTGGATTTCACAGGCCCGCCGTCCAGAGGCTGCAGCTGTGCTGACAGGACATGAAAGGCTTCGCCCACACCACGGTGGCTCGGGGCATGGGGGCCTGCCGGCCGATGGTTCCAGGCAGAGGCAGGACAGCGAGACAGCACAGAATGAAACAACTGCACCAGATAAGCCCAGTGCAAGCTCCCACGTGGGCTCCAAGCGGGCATCCATCTGGTGAACCCGTGGGGCAGCTGTGAGATGGGGAACAGGGACCTGGGCTTAGGGGCACGGGACCTGGGGGCTTCCTGGCCCTGTCCAGCTGGGCTGCTCTAGGCAGGACCAGTGACGTCTCTGGGCCTCTTTCCTCTCCCAGGGTTATCGTGATGCCAAAATGGAATCGTTCACGGGACGCTGCTTTGAAACTGCAAAGCAGAATGTCAACGTATAGAAGTGTGTGGTCCTGGAAGAATAAGGCCTTGGAGGTCAGGAGACAGGCCCCAAATCCTGGTTAGCGCTTTGAGGCCCAAACTTTTCACCAACCCCCCCGTATCTTCCCCCTCTCTTGTGTATGAGCTGAGGACAGAAAGCCCGAACTCGTAGTCTACCTGGGCCCGAATGAGGGTACAACAAAGTAACAAAAACAGCCCGTGGCTGGGGGGTGGCCCCTGGAACTCCAGCAGGGAGGAGCCAGGGTTATTATCTTTGCAAGATCTGTTTTTTGAATTCTCTCTGTGCATCTGAGGTTTGTGAAATTATTCACAAAAACAAATATTTATTCTACATTTTCTAATGGGCCCCCCCCACCCCCCCGCAAAGGCGATGAGTGATTTTCTAATTGAGATAAGCTGCCCACAGGAATAAAAGAGGCTTTCACACCAGATTAAAATCTCAGACAGAGGACAGCCAGGGGCAAGAGGCCAGCCGGAAGGACTGAGATAGAGAGAAAGGCAGTTGAGGGGCCCTTTGGCCTTTGGGAAAGTGAAAATTAGCAGAAATGCAGGTGAAGACTTCCCCCTGCCCCAGAGGAAGCTCTGTCCACACACGCTGGATGGGGCAGGCCAGCCTACTCAGCAGGCAGGACAGGAGCACGACCTCCCGCGGCAGTCAGCCAGGAGATGGCCTCAGGGATCCTCCTGACACCTGTGACCCCGCGCAGTCCCCTCACAGTGACAGAGCTGGTCGTGCGCCGAGGCAGGATGGCACAGGTCGTGGCGAGTGACCTCCGCCCTGGTCTCCTGGGTCGCCCCTCTGAGGGGAGCCTGGCCCACGCTGTGAGGCGTTGAGGCAGCCCTGGGGAGGCGGCCCACCTGAAGGAACTGAGACCTCCCGCCAGCAGGCAGCTGCACCCTGCCAGCCAGCAGTGCGTGCAAGGGAGCCACCTGGGAAGTGGGTCCTCCAGCCTCAGGAGATCTTTCAGATGAGGCAGCCTCTTAAGGGATTCTGAGCCAGCACTGCCGGCCCACGTGACTCCCAAATTCCTGATCCACAGAAGCAATGAGAAGAGAACCTATTGTCACGGTAAGTCACTAACTTTGGGGGTAACTGCTTATGCAGCAGCAGATCGACAAACCAACTCAACCCAAAAAGGGCTGTGGTCGGTGGAAAGCAGGATGACAGCGGTATGACACATTCATGGTGGACGGCCCACTAGGCCACGAGAGAGCCTCAGGCCGTTATAGGGCAAATCATCACATTCACAAAGCTTAACTGATCATAGTGAATTGCATAAACCACCCGCGCGCTAAGGTGGGGGTCCTGAGAGGTGAACCCACCGTTCCTGGGATGTAATCAGGTGACCCCAAGGTATTATGAAATTTCCACCCAAATGCCAGCAGCGTGGATGGTCCCTCAGGTTTTCCTCGGAGTAGCAATTCACTCTCAGCTTGGGGGAGCTGTGGGCGACCCCAAGCAAAATGCTTCCCGCGTGTTCCTTGCCTTCAATCCTCGGGACCACCGTCAGAGAGAAACTGGGCAAGTGTCGGGACCCAGCAGGGCCTATGCAGGCTGGCATTCCAGCCCGTATCTGCCCCCACTTTTCACCCCGCCGCACACTGCCTTTCCAACATATTATAAACACTGACGGGAACAGCGTCCAGACCCGGTTTCCGATCCTGTTGCCCACAGTAGCAAGGGCAGCTCCTCAGCACAGATGCGACATCCAGCACTCCCAGCCTCCCCGGCTCCAGCACCTCGGACACACCCTCCTCAGACTGCGAGTGCCGCCACCTCCTCCAGGAAGCCCTCCCTCCCTCCACCCTGCCCCGCCAGGCAAGGCTAAGTGCCTGAGAGGGTTGCGGGAGCCCTGGCCACATTTCTCCCTCCAGCACCCATCCCATCGTGCATCATTTCAAAGTAGTTTCTGTGCATCCATATCTCCTGACCAGGCCAAGCTCATCCAGGGAAGGTGTCATCTGTGGTGTACCACCAGCTTCTTGGAACAGTGACATGACAGGAGGGACAGAGGCTAACAGACTGAGCGCCCACCATGGACAGTCTGATCACAGCTCTCATCCCACAGCCACCACCAAATGTCACCATATCCCACAGAGGCGCTACAGATCTTCTGCCTAATTCCTGATGGGAGCCTGGAGCTCATGGATGAGACCTGGGGTGTCACTCCCTGGACAACGGCGTATGACCTTTCTCTGTTCCGGGTCCGCTTTCAGAAGCCAGTGCCCGGCAGGACCACGCAGGGCGGGAGCTCCTTCACCCGACCGCCCCTCTGTGCAGCACAGCCCCCAGGGTAAAGGAAGGCCCCGGAAGGAACCAGAACTTCCCAACAGAATGCACCCCCCCAACTGCAGAGGCCAAGCTGTACATGAAAAGACAAAATGTACACGTTTGCTTTGACCGTCAGCTTCTCAACTACCCCTTTTCTCAGGAGCCAACAACTGGCAGCTCATACATTGTTGGGTTTTTTTCAGCTTTACTGAGGTATAATTGACAAACAAAGTGGCATGTATTTAAAGTGTACAATATGATGATTTGATATATATACACACTGTGAAACATTTACCACAGTCAAGTCAATTAACACATCCATTACCTCACATAGCTACCATTTTGTGTGTGTAGTGAGAACACTTAATATCTACACTCTCAGCAACTTGCAAGTACACAAAACAGTAGTGTTAAGTACGGGCACCACGCTGTACATTACATCCCCAGAACGAATTCATCTTATGACTGAAAGTTTGTACCCTTCGACCAACATCTCTCCATTTCTCCAGCCCCCAGTCCCTGGCAACCACTCTCCTACTCTCTGTTTCTATGAGTTTTCTTTTTTTTCAGATTCCACATATAAACGATACCATACAGCATTTATCTTTCTCTGTTTGATTTACCTCACTTAGCATAATGCCCTCAAAGCCCATCCATGGTGGCAAATGGCAGGATTACCTTCTTCTTTACACCTGAATATTTCATTATACACACACACATCACACACACGTACACACACACATACACACACGAACACACATCACACACATACACACACACACACACATACACACACGAACACACATCACACACACACACATCACACACATACACATACACACATACACACACATCACACACACATACACACACATCACACACACATACACACACATCACACACATACACACACATATCACACACATCACACACACCACACACACATACACATCACACACACATACACACACATACACACATACACATCACACACATACACACACATACACACACATCACACACATACACACACATACACACATCACACATACACACACATACACACACATCACACACATACACACATCACACACATCACACATCCACACACATCACACACACATACACACATACACACATCACACACACATACACACACATCACACACACATACACACACATGCACACACATCACACACATACACACATATACACACATACACACATCACACACATACACACATACGCACACATACACACACCACACACACATACACACACACACATACACACATACATACACACACACATACACCCACCACATTTTCATTATCCAGTCATGCACTGATGGACACTTAGGTTGTTTCCATGTCTTGGCTATTGTAAATAACGCTGCAATCAACATGGGAGTGTAGACATCTCTTCAAGATACTGATTTTGTTTCCTTTGGATATATACCCAGGAGTGGAATTGCTGGATCATATGGTAATTCTATTTTTCAATTTTTGAGGAATCTCCATACTGTTTTCCACAGTGGCTCAACCAATTTATATTCCCACCACCAGTGTATGAGGGTTCCCTTTTCTCTCCATCCTCGCCAAAGCCTGTTTTTTCTTGTCTTTTTGATGACAGCCATTCTGACGGGCGTGAGGTGTTATCTCATTATGGTTTTGATTTGCATTTCCCTCAGAATTAGTGACGTAGAGCACCTTTGCATGTACCTATTGGCCACTTATATGTCTTCTTTGGAAACTAAACTTTAAGAAACTATCATTTGATTTTTGGTATAATATCAAAAAAGAACATGCTTTCTTTTCCAAATACGTATCTGTATAGAGCTGGATTTTCTTCAAATACTTGAACGCAAACCATGTTTTGTCCATGTTTTTTGATGCATAATTTTATGTGTCAACTCCACTAAGCCATAAGATGCCCAGATATTTGCTTAAACATTATTCTGGGTGTGCCTGGGAGGGTGTTTCTGGATAAGAAAAATATTCGGAACTGCAGACTGAGTGAAGCTGACTGTCCCCCAATGTGGTGGGCTTCATCCAATCCACTGAGGGCCTGAACAGAATAAAAGGGGGAGTAAGAAAGAATTCTTTCTCCCTACCTGACTGTCTTCAAGCTGGCACATCGGTCTTCTCCTGTCTTGGGACTAGGACTCAGAAAGGAGCTACACATTGGCTCTCCTGGGTCACAGCTTGCCGACTACAGGTGGGACTTAGCCTCCATACTGTGTGGACCAATTCCTTACAGTAAATTTCTTCCTCCATATACATCCTGTTGGTTCTTTTTTGCTGAAGAACTTTAACTGATACCGTGGTGAAAAACACTGAATGCAGAAACAGCTAGGAAGATCCAGCCTCTTAAGTCACACAAAGCATGCGCCATATATATATATATATATATATATATATATATATATGTAAAACAATGCCATTCTTCTCATTGTACGTAATGAGGAGTAGAACAAAGGGATATCAAAGACTCGTTTCTGCCATGAAAAAAGAAGTTACTGAAGCAATAAAGAAGAAAATTTATATCCACACATAAAATATTGAGTACTTTTGAAAAATCGTAACTTCTAAAGAGCTAATATGTGACAATGCTTATAACAGGCAAGGTGAAAAGATATAAAACTATGTACAGTACAAACTCTGTAAAAACAGACATGTGCAATGGCCTGGTCCTCATGTGAGAACGCGGCATAGGGGAAAGACATCGTCATACTCAGTTACAAAAGGACGAGCTACACAATAAATCATGCTGGGAAAACCAGCTCGCTCATGAAAAATAACCTAAATAACATGAATTCCAGATGAATCAACCATGAAATTGTGAAACTGGATGAGAACTGGAAAAGCAGAAATGAATATTAGAATAAAGTACTGTAGAACATCGTTATGACCATAGAGGAGGGAAGGCATTCTTAAATAGGAACAAAAACAGAAATTAAATGAAATGACGGGTAGATCTGAATAAGCGGAACCTTAAAACTTTCACATGACAAATGCTCCACAGAAAAATTTAGGCAAGCAACTGCTCGCAATATTTGCAATACATAAGTTGGAATTGGTAAGGAAGTGACATTTCTGTAGGTCAAAATCCATCAAAAATCCGCAAAAGTCCTACCTAATTTAATGATAGAAAGATTAATATTATAATATAATGAATTCTTAGAAATCAAGAAGAAAAATTATCTAAGTTTTTAAATGAGCCAAGGATTTGAAAGGCTAGTTTACTAAATAAACATTACAGACATCTTTTCTGTATTTCTTTAGATGCTGAGCCTCAGTGATAACCAGATGAATGAAAAACGTAATAAAGCGAGACACCATTTTTCATCCATTGACTTGCAAAAATGAAAAGCAGAGAAGCAGTCAAGTGAAAGAGTGGGTTGAGCTCAAGGCCAAGGTCCAGGGTAGACTCCCTAAGGCTCCCTCAGCATTTCCCATCAGGAGCCTTTCTCCACCCTGGGAGGGGGTATGTTACCAGTGCATTTCTCATGAGTTTCCTGCAATTAATGACACACGAATCCTCACCTCCACAAGTCTGGGGTCTGCATTCCACACTCGGCTCCCTGGTCAAACAGGGGCTTCCAAAGTCATGGGTAGGAATCCGCTCCCATAGCAGCAGCTGCCCAAAGCGTCTGGCTCTGAAACGCCCCACATTGTTCCACGTTGTCTTGGAACTGCTATTCTCCCGACGTCTCCAGGAGCCTTGGGAATCCAGGCCACTGGCTTACAGGCCTGTCACACAATACTCTACACATATTTACCAAGAGAGAGACAAGCCCTGGGCGTCACCTCTGCTTCTCCTGCCTCTGCCCTCAAGCTCACCAGCTTATCCGCGTCCACAGTCACCAGCTATATGTGACGGGGGACCGGACGCCCACAGCAGAGGGCACAGAGCCCAACGCCACATTCACTGCTTGGCCACACGCTCCTTTTCCTTGCCATGTTGGTCATAACTGCCACCATGTCCTGCGGTTCTAATTCAGCACCTGGCACAAAGCGAGCGCTGACTATCTACACTTACCGATCTGCCCATCCAGCCCTAAGCTTTGTCTATTTATCCCTTAGGATATTGAAGACAGTGATGGCCTGACAGACAGGCCTCCCCCTTCAGCCTCGGAGCTACCCCCTCACAGGTCACAGCTTTTTCACCTTTTTATTCTAGGAGGTGCTTAATATGTGTTCCGTTAACTGAAGGGGAAAAGTCATTATCAAATATTCCTTACAAAACCCCCTCTGTGCCATTTTCCCTCTGGCCTCTGTTTTGCTCCTTTTCTCAACCTTCATTTCCTTCAGGCTCCTCCCTACGGTTGAGAAGCATTTCTTTATTTTTTTCCATTCCAGTCTGTTCTCTCCTATTCCATTATTAGATCCAGGCTTGATCTGACACTGCATCCTCTCTGGATCCATCTCCCCCATGGGGCCAAATCTCGCAGAACTCACAATTCTCAACAACCAGGAAAAGGCTCACCCACTGAGGTCTAGAACGCCAAGATCCACCCGCCAGTGCCCTCAAGTGTGGGTTTGGAGCAAGACCGTCAGTGGAAACTGGGCCATTTAAGCCACCCGAGGGATCTTGGTGGAGCCGTGAGAAGAGGTCACCTGTTCAAAGCCCTGGCTGGTGGGAGGGCAGAGCATGAACCACTTCAGCGGGGTCTGAGCAGCAGAAGGCAAACCACACCAGACACTTAACCCATCACTCACCGGCCATCTGCGGCTTTCCCTGTAGCTACAGTTTGAGAAGTAGGGGTAAGGGAGCCTCGATGTGCAAACGACAGCTGCTTAAAAATTAAATTTTTTCGGGCTTCCCTGGTGGCGCAGTGGTTGGGAGTCCGCCTGCCGATGCAGGGGACGCGGGTTCGTGCCCCGATCCAGGAAGATCCCACATGCCGCGGAGCGGCTGGGCCCGTGAGCCATGGCCGCTGGGCCTGCGCGTCCGGAGCCTGTGCTCCGCAACGGGAGAGGCCACGGCAGTGAGAGGCCCTAGTACCGCAAAAAAAAAAAAAATTAAATTTTTTCTTCTAAGTTAACCACATAAAAAACTTGTGGCAAAATAGGTTAATAGGTGAAAAAATCAGTAAAAATATTAAGCCCTAGTCACAGAGGACACACCTTCTCCACCATCACCAATGTCACCATGACCAACAGGAATAACGACGTCGTCACGGTCATCATCACTAACACTACTGGACACTTCCTTGAGCCAGTCAATGTCCTTTGTGTTCCTCATGCATTTAATCTGTTACTCACAATGACTCTAAAAGAGAATTCAAGCACAGGGTGGCAGGGCAGGAACCCTGGCAGCCTGTCTCCAGGGTCCATGCTGCCCTCCACCATGCCCTGCTGCTCCTCCAGAAATGAACCAAAGGAAGGGTCTCTTCGCCGAGACCTCACACAGCTTGTGCGTGGTTACTGAGAGAAGACGCATGATGTCTACAGGCAGCAAACACACACGGCCTCGACGTGCAAATGTATATGACATACATCTAAACTACAGGGAGAGGAAACTGCTATACTGTCCGAGTGTTTTACGGTACCTGTATAGCTTACTGACAAAAGGAAGAAATCCTAGACATTAACTACTCGACACGCAAATTGTAAAGGTCACCAAATTGAGGGCCAGGGAAGGGGCCTGTCCAGGGCCACAGCAACTTCTGCAGGAGCCAATCACTGACCCTGCCAGGCCCCGTCTACACCCGCAGAGACTGCCGGGCTCCCAGTCCAGCAGCAGCCCCACTTCACACACGATGGCATCTGTGAGAGGCAGACGGTCACAACCACCCCGGGATGGAGTCTTGCATCTCCCGCACACAGCAGTTTAATTTAAGAAGGTAACGTCTAAAGGACTCCTGACACATAGAGTTCCTTCCTTCTCAAAAAGGAGTAGCTACTGTTTATTCACACAGTTATTACAGTTAGGTACATAAATACGATCATCCATTGAGTATTCTCATAGGTGTTTAAATTCCACCATATGAGGGAGTTCTAGAAAACCTTTTTCTGAAGAGAAACCGGCAGACATCTCACTAACAGTGATACAGGTGAGTCCCCAGCCCCTCAATGCACATGTGCCCAAGGGGTGACACTCACCACATTAGGAACGGCCTCCATGCAGGACCCAGAAATCAGGACTTGATGCCGGCACGGGCAACCGTCACTGGGCTTCCTTCCACACCGCCCACTACCTGCCCTGGAACCCACGTGGGGCCCCGGGCACACAGGCATCCCTGATGTCAGCGGGCCTCTCCACCAAGTCCTGGGCCTTGGCCCTCACGCAGACCTGCTCCCAGTTACTTCTCCAAGTAGCGCAGCTCTCCGGGGCCCACGTCCAGGCGGCTGAGTCCTTGGGCCAAGGACATGGCTTCCCCAAGCCACACAGGCCCCAGAGGTGGCCTCTGCAAGCCAGCGGTCCCGGCCACGTGCTTCAGGGCAGCAAATGCCACCACCCGGCCACGAGGGATGGACCCAGGGCCCCTCAGGGAGAGTCCGTACACATCCCCTCAGCTGGAGGGCTCGGACAGAAGAACGTGGCCTTGAGATAACACAAGGAGAGGCCAGGTGTGCACACAGGGAGCGTGGCACGTCTGCTGGGGCATACGCACCGGGAAGGGAAACGTGAGAGAGGAGCTGCCCCGGGACCCGCGCCCAACCCCTGATCTGTTTCCACTGCCTCCAAACTATGCAAAGCGTCCCAGCCAAGCGCTGGGGCGACACGCGGGTGTGGGCGCCTTGGGGTCACATTGTGTTTGCCCTGGCTTCCCTGCACAGGAGACAGTGGCAGAGTGTCCCTGAGGGGCAATGAGATGTGGAGATGAACCCCCCTGAGGGAGAGGGCACCTACGTGACCGTTGTCAGTGAATGATTTTCTTCAAGGAAAAGAAAACTAGGTGGGTCAAAAAAGTGATCTCCATGGGGCTAGATTGTGAGATAATACGTAACCACACAGTGATTCTTGGAGCAGAGAAGCATGGGCCACACGGGTCACGAGACGGCACTGCACAAGGCCGGACTGTCACTGCCCTGCCGCCCTCCCGTGTTGGGCACGCACAGCGTTCTCGGGGCCAAGATGGCCCCAGGCAGGGCAGCACCCAGTGGGATCCTGAGGTCTGGCTGCCCTCCCCCAACAGAATTCCAGGGGGTGCACAAGCAGGTGCACGCACAACCACGTGCCATCCACAACATTCCGACAGGCCCCTCGGTCCTCCCTGACATCTCACACACTACACACTAAAAATGCCATAAAACAGACCGTTAAGAACCAAAGGATAATCTGGGACCCCTCCTGGCCCCTATGGGCCTGGGAAGCTGCAGGACAGGGAGGGAGGCACAAGCCCGGACATGCACTCTCACTCCAAGCCCTAGACGGTGCTGGGGGCCGTGAGCATCCTCGGGACCAAGCAGGGAGCCAGGCCCTGACCTGAGAGGAGAGCCTGGCTGCTGGGCACTGCCATCTCCAAGCTGGTCAGATCTCACTGCTTCTATTTACTTTGAAAAGAATAACTGTTTTTTGTAGGTGGTTAGAGCAGAGGCACTGAGATTTTAAAAAGGACATTTGGGATAGCTCCTTAGTCAGCTCAGACCTCAGCTGTGCAGAGACGAGAAGGAAACTGGCTCTCCACAGAGACAATCTGTCACAACCAGGCCGTGTTAAACGTATGTGGGAAACAGCCCTTGTGCCTATGGAGCTTAACCACCTTCGCTTGTGCTCATGACCTGCACGTGTGGACAGCAGCCAGCCAAGGACCCTGGGTGTCACCCACGTGGGAATCACCCATGGCACATTCAGTTGGGGGCATTGAGGAAAAAGAATCATCACAGCAACTGCAAAGCTAAGTACCAGAACGTGGGCTAAGCACCTCACACCTGTCTCATTCGGACCTCGCACCAGCCGTCCAGAGGAGGATGGTTACAACCCATGTCATGGACTCACAGCAGGAGACTTTGCCCCTGACAGACTCAGAGCACCAGCTTGTGCTCCTAGCGCAGCCATGTCTCTGTCACACCCTCCTCTACGTTTCCATGTGTGTGCATATGCGCCTGTGAGCACGTGTCCGTGTGTGTGTTTGCACATGCACACATGCGTGTTCATGTACGTACACACCCATGCACGCCTGCTGATACGGGGAGAGGGCCCATGCTGAGGAGGCCTGGCACTGGATCCATGTCCCATGTGCATCTCCACAGGTGACCCCTAAGCCCCCGGGGCCCGGCTCACCCTTTCTACATGGAGAGGAGCCACCAGGCCCCGTGAGACAGGCTGCATCCAGGGACAAGGTGAGAGGGCCATGCACTCTGAGAAGCAGGTGTGTCAACTTTGAAATAGAGACCCCTGGGGGGGCCGGGGAGGGAGGGGGCTTCTGGCATCCCCACGAGGCCGCAGCGGGGAAAGGACAGGTGGGAGTTGGTGACGTGCTGATGGCACCAGGGCACCATCATCACTGACCGTGGAGGGGCCCTTCAAAGGAGGGGGCACAGCTGCCTCCTGCCCGCTCTTGGGTCCCAACGAAGTGTGACCATCGTGCATCTTTCCTCGAGGCTGCCCAACCCCAAAGCAGCCGTCAGGGACCGTGTGCCAGGGTGTCCACAGTGGGGAAAGGGAGCCTAGATAGAGGCAGCCCTGAAAATGTTATACGGAGGAAATCCTAAACCCACCGGTGATTAGAAGCCCCGGAACAGCCCAAAGCCTTCTGCCAGGTCCCCCAACCTGCCTCCGCTCTGTGACACAGAACCACAATTCTAGGGTTCAAGGGAAACAAGAGACGTCTGCCTCACATGTCCCTTAGACGGATTTACTAACGTGAAAGCACAAAAAATAGCAAGTTGCATTGATTACCTGGGGTTTAAGCACCAAATAGTGAAGCTGGTGGCTGTTTACCAACAGGAGCAATGCCTGACAACATGCTGAAAGGGCAGTAATGCGATGACCCTCACTCAAAAGAGCCGAAAGTTTTCATCCGTAAACTCTGGTAAGAGATCAGAAAGTAGAATAACCCGAGCTACCGACACTACAGGACAGACGGAAGATACATCGTGAGCCACTCATTGCTGCCCCCTCTCCCATATGACTAGCTTTGCTCTTGCTGGAAACATTTCTCATGAGCACATATCTGTGTAAATAAATATGGTCAGTCCCGGTCCAGTGAGGGTAGGGGGAAACTCAGGCTGAGATGGGGAATTCCGTGATTTAACTCTTGGAAACTCCTGAAAGAAGGTTTCATTTTGGTTTTCTGTTTGTCTGCTTGCTTCGGTTTAATCAACATGGGAACGATAAATGCGGACTCACCTCGGCATGAAATCCCTTGACCTTCGATAATCTGTTTGCAAACCCCACAGACTCTGGCTTTTTTAAAGGCCTTGTTCTTAAAACTGTGCAGACTCGAAGTTAATTCTTCCGGCTGAAAAAGTAGAGAGAGAAAGTGTCAGCTCTTCCATTCATAGTCCGTTTGCTCTTTCTTTTCCCTTTCAGGAGATAATAAATCCAGCCGAGTTGGTGAAGGGCTGAAACAGGAACTTGACCAGGCAAACAGAAAAGAACAAGACAGCACCCTGCCAAGGCTGGGATCCCAGGGGCCTGGGATGCCCCGTCAGCACGCCCGGTGCCAGGGCCCTGGTGGCGGCCCACATGCTACCAGTTCATAATCGCCTGGGTGAAGGGCTTATGTGATTGCGTATAAGCTTACAAACTGCAGGCTTACAGCCACTGCTTCTGTGACAAAGGAGTCCACAGGCATTCCCAGAATCTTAATGCTTCTTCCTCTGGAAGAAACGATCAGCAAACAGCACAATTATAGCAGAGGTCACTAACCAACTGGCCTTCCTGGCCACTTAGCCTCTCTGAACTGATGTACTGAGGAGAAGCTGTCACTAGACCAGGGTGACAAGATAGCAGTTCCTCCTTAAACTTGGTACAGAACTGAACCCATTACACACACCGGCACTGGGACGAGGTGAAACACTTAGGCACCAAATCCGTGTTTGTAGTGTCAAGGCTCACAGCTGTAGCTGAGGATCTTATAAAAGTTCAATTTGCCTTCAAAACCAAACACCAATCATATTCCCATTTGCTGATATGTGACAGTGTATTCTAACGTAACCTATATCCACATGGACTCACAGAGCCCATGACTCACACCAGAATAGCTAAAATTCATTGAGAAGATGAAATGTTACCGAGAATGGGAGACAAATGGTACAACTACTTTGGAAAACGGCTTGACAATTTCTTATACATATTTTTAAACCTACGCCAATCTTATGACTCAGCAATTCCACTCTTACAGACACCAAAATACATATGTCCACAAAGACACGTGCAATAACGATCAGAGCCACCTTATTTAAAACTGCCCCAAACAGGAAGTAACCCAAATGCCCATCACAAGGAGCCTGGATAAACAAACCATGGTATATTCATAAAATGGAATATCATTTGGGTATACACAAGAGCAAGCAACTAATACATGTAACATCGTGGATGAACATCAAAAGCATTATTACGCTAAATGAAAGAAGTCAGACATGAGCACACAGTGAATGATTCTCTTTATAGGGTGTTCATGAACAGGTAAATTAACCTGTCTAGTTCCTCAGAGGCAGGAAAAAAATTAGGTGAGCTCTACGAATGCCCCAAATTCCTACATGGAGAAAGCTTCGAGGTTGCAGAGAGGGAAGGGTGAACCAGCGTACGACATGGATTGAAGGAAAGGAGTAAAGAGTTCAGGCTGGGGCTTCCCTGGTGGCACAGTGGTTGAGAGTCTGCCTGCCAATGCAGGGGACACGGGTTCGTGCCCTGGTCCAGGAGGATCCCACATGCCGCGGAGCGGCTGGGCCCGTGAGCCATGGCCGCTGAGCCTGCGCGTCCGGAGCCTGTGCTCCGCAACGGGAGAGGCCACAACAGTGAGAGGCCC
>NW_006790410.1:1638847-1643241 GCF_000442215.2 Lipotes vexillifer | reverse complement strand
CCAAAAAAAAAAAAAAAAAAAACTTCCTAGGATGTACAAAAGCTGAAAGCTGAAATAATTCGTCACCAGCTGACACGTACTACAAGACATGTTAAAGATAGTCTGGGCAAAAGGAAAATGATATCAGATGGAAATACAGCTTTACACAAAAGAATGAAGACCACTAGAAATGTAATTACATGGACAAATATGTAAGATTTTTCACTTATTACTTAAAACTCACTAAAAGAAAATTAACTGTTTAAACAAAAACTAATAACAATGTGACGTGAGGTTTAACATAAGTAGAAGTAAAATTTATGATAAAATAGCACAAAACTCAGGAAAGGAGAAATGGTAGTAAACTACTGTAAGGCTCTCATAATATACGTGAAGCAATAACACTTATCACTTGAAGGTAGACTGTGACAAGCTAAAAAAGTATAATATAAACCTTAAAGCAACTACTAAAATAATGAGTTATAGGTAATAATACAACAAAGAAGATAAAGTTATTTTAAAAGTTCAATTAATCTTAAAATGATTTAAAAAAAAGAAAAAGCTGTAATAAAGAACAGGTGAGAGAAATGGAAAACAAGTAGCAAGATGATAGATTTAAACCTCACCATATTAGTAATCACATTAATGTAAATAGTTTAAATCTCTTAATTAAAAGGCAGGGATCGCCAGATTATTTTTTTTCAAAAAAGACAAAGGATAGAAAAAATATACAATGATAATGTTAATCAAAGGAAAGCTGAAATGACTATATTAATAACAAAGTAGATTCTAGATTAAAGAACATTCCCAATGATATAGAAAGGCACTGCACAATGATGAAAGCGTAAATGCAACAAGAGAATATAACAAACCTGAACAGTTATGTATCTAATAACAAAACTTTCAAAACATATGAAACAAGAACTGATAGAATTGCAAACAGAAATAGGCAAACGTACAGTCTGAAATTTCTTTACCCCTTGTTATAGATTGAACTGTGTCCCCCAAAATTTCATATATTGAAGCCCTAACCTCCAATGTGACCATATTTGAAGATGGGGCCTTTAAAGAGGTAATCAACATTAAATGAGGCCATAAGGGTAGGGAACTAACCCAAGAGGGCCGGTGTCCTTATATGAAGAAGAGACACTAGGGAAGCTTTGCACACAGAGGAAAGTTTCATGTGAGGACACAGTGAGAAGGTGACCATCTACAAACTAAAGAAAGAGGCCTTAGGAAAAACCAAACCTGTCAATACCTTGATCTGGGTCTTCCAGCCTGAACTGTAAGAAAATAATTTTCTGTTGTTTAAGCCACCCAAGCTGTGTTATTTTATTATGGCAGCCCTAGCAAACTAACATACCCTTTCTCAATAATTAATAATTATTTTTATCAATAATAATAATTGATAATTATTGCAGAAAATAAGCAAGGATACATAAGCCTTGAACAATATTATCAAAAACTTGACCTAACTGACATTTATAGAACATTTGACCTAACAGCAGCAGAATACACATTGTTTTCAAATGCATATGGAATATTTAGCACGGTAGACCATATTCTGGGACATAAAACAAGTCTAAACAAATTTTAAAGTATTCAAGTCATACTAAATATGTTCTCTGACCACAATGGGATTAAATTAGGAATCAGAAACAGAAAGATCTCAGTAAAATTCCCCAAGTATTCGGAAACTAAATAACACACTTCTAAGTAGTGCATAAGTTAATACATCATAGCAAACTGGGTTTCTCCCAAGAATGCAAGTTTGGTTGGTTTTACATTCAAATGTCAATCAATTAACTAAAACAAAACAAAACACAACAACAACAAAATAAACCTCTTATAAAATCTAACATCCATTTCCTGGTAAAAAAGTCAAATAGGAATAACAAGGGACTCCCTCAACTTCATAAAATTGTCTATGTGAAACCTACAGCAAACATCATACTTAATGATGAAAGACTAAATGCATTCCCTTTAAGATCTGAAACAAGGCAAGGTTTTCTGCAATCAATATTGCTATTTAACCTTGTCCCAGAAGTTCTAATCAGTGCAATCAGGCAAGAAAAGTAAATAAGAGGTATCCAGTTTGGGAAGGAGAAAGTAAAAACTGTCTTTAATCACAGATGACATCACTGTTTATGGAGAAAAAGCTGATGAAATCTACGAAAAAGCTCCAGAACTAACAAGTGAGTTTAGCAAAGATGAAGGATACAAGATCAATGAATGTACAAGCTGACTGTATTTCTACATACCAGCAATAAACATCCAGAAACTGAAATTCAAAAGATATTACCATTTATATTAGTATCAAAAATATGAAATACTTAGGGATAAATCTAACAAAATTGCAAAAGACCTATAAACTAAAAACTACAAAACACTGTGGAAAGAAATTAAAGAGGATATAAATAGATGGAGAGATATACCATGTTCATGGGTCAGAAGACTCAATGTAATTAAGACACAATTCTTCCCATAGAATCTATAGATTCAACAAAATCTCAATCAAAATCCCAGAAGGTTCTTTTTTTATTATTGGCAAACTGATTCTAAAATTCATATTTAAATGCAAAGCACTTAAAACTCCCAAAACAACTTTGAAGACTGCACATATTTAAGTGTACAATGTGATGCTTTCTATTATATTTTGAAAATGTGTCTTTAGTATAAAAACATTAAACTAAAGAGTTTCAAAGAAAGTATGTTCTTGGGATTCTACAAAACTAATAAAAATGAGGTACTGAATGAACACCTTGAATCCTCATTTTCCACAAAGCAAATGCTCCTCTGATACTGATAAAAGGAAAAGCAAATACGCAGCACACAGACCACAACCCCGTATTCCTTGACCAATGGCTGACAAGGAGAACCCCATGTGCAACTACTAATGGACTGGAATTGGCAGAGAACTCTTTCCGACATGCCATTCCAACTTTAAAGCATGCTCTGCTCAGCCCCAAACTTTCCCCTGCTATTCAAGTTGTCTAGAATGCTGGTAACTTATAGTTTTCTATTGTGACCATTTCTGGTCCCACCCTCCCCCAAGTCCTTCCTGACCACTTCAAGCTCCTCAGCAATCCTACAGCAGTCTCATCACTCAATCACATATCCCCTGGTGTTGATCTTGTCAAGCCTGTCAAATGAGGCAAAGTGTCCTGCACCAAGCAGAAGTCTTCTCGCCGGTTCTGCCACCTGCAGTACGAGCTCTATGACCCAGGGCAAGTCATACCTCTCTTCAAGGGAAAGGATACCCGCCCCCTCCTACCTATTAACCAAGCTACTGTAAATAGTCAAATGCTATGGCAGGTACCAGTTATGAACACTGGCAGTGTATGGGAATCACTTGGGCAGAGTTTTTAGAACAGCTGTGCCTAAGCTCCACTCCAGACCAGTTAAAACAGATTATCTGGAGGTGGGACCAGACGACCAATTTTTTCAAATCTCCTCCAGTGATTCTGATCTGCAGCTGGGACTGAGAGCCTCCACTACATAATGGACCATATACTATGAGAAGCCATTCCGCATACGTGGTAAGGCACTATTATTACGTGCTTGTTCACATGTCTGTTCCTGGTTTTCTCAAGACACTGTATACTTTTTGATAGCAGGGCTCTTGTACTCCATGCCTATAAAAGAGGGACGAAGCTGCTGCTGTCATGAAGTTCATGACATTGGCAGGGCCCTTCTGTGCTGGAACCACTGTTCAACAAACGGGGCACCAGCACGCAAGATCAAGACCACACAGCCAACAGATAAGGGATATGGGCTCAGACCCAGTCTCCACCCGAGTCTCATGCTCAGACAGGAGTCGGCATTCAAGTAGCTGACAAACACAGCCCTCTATCGTAATCCCGCCAGCTGGCACATTCTTCCCCCCTCCCTCATATTTCAGTTATTTGTTTACACGCCTTCTCTCCTGTGTAATTTCCTAGAGGCAGGACACCAGGCACTTATCCATTTGTCTTACGAGGCCCCTGCACAGTGCCTGGCAGACAGTGAACCATGGACCCTCAATTAATATTTGTTGACTGAATGAACTGGCCGTATTCTGTGGGCCAGCGGGGTATACTGAGACCTTTTATTCCTTGCAAATACCTTTATTATAACGAGGGAGAAAGAGGCACTGTGTTCCTGTGATATTCTTGCGGGCTGGGCAACAGCTAGAAGCCTGGAGGAAGGAAACAGCAGAGGTGCTGTAGGGAGGCTGAAGCCATTTCAATGGCTGGATGGCGGAGGAATTCATTTCAGATAGTGTAATAACATCTGCTCACGCTTCATCTGTACATAACATCTCCATTGTGAAGTGAGCCTAGACAGGATTAGACTGCCTTTGTTTTCACCTGATACTGTGCTTTCATTTCTCCCAAAGAGGCGGGGCCAATGAGTGCAGGGGGGGAGGGGGGGAG
>NW_006790410.1:1638019-1638829 GCF_000442215.2 Lipotes vexillifer | reverse complement strand
GAGGGGGGGAGACGGGGAGGGGGGTGGGGGGAGGCCAAAATGCTGAAGCATTTAGCAGGCTCAGTTCAGGAATCTAAATTGCATTTAATTGTTAGGAGCAGGCAGTTGGAAGGGTAGAGAGCAAGGCTGCGGGTTCCACAAGGACTCCCTGAGGGGTTCAGGGTAATTAGTGCTGGTCTTGATTGTGAGGTCTCTTTTTAGAAAGAAAAATCACTGCAGAATTGAGCGAGTTTAAGTGCTCCACAGCAGCGCAGAAGGGTAACCTTCTGCTCTGCTCTGCGAAAATGCAAAACCTCACAGACCTCTCTGCTAGGTTCTCCGGGCTAATGTTCCGGAAGCAACAGTTACCCGCACAAAGGCTAAATTAGCACAATCCAAGCTATATTTTCCTTTCAGGAAAGAGGATTTAGGTGTGGGTTTTCATACCTGGAAGCTTTCAGTAGCATTCTAGGGCGGGCAGATACTGAGCAAAAACACCAAACAACTTGACTGAAGTTAAACGCCACAAAAACTTCCTGCATAGGCAGAGTGGACCCCAAACCTCTGGGGTATTCCTGCCCAGAGATGTTTCCACCCACCAGCAGCCACAGGACCCAGGGTACAGGGACACCCTCTGCATACCACACACTGTCCCTAAGCTTCCCAGCAATAGTGTTTGTTAAACTAAAAATAGAATGCAGCACAACTCAAAGTGATGTGAAGTAACTGACATTTTGACAAACTCTCACTCCTCAGAACCTTACATAAATTTCCGGGAAGACGAATGCAATAAATGCCTAATTATTAGACTCAGAGAAAGGGCTGCTGAAC
>NW_006790410.1:1631460-1637954 GCF_000442215.2 Lipotes vexillifer | reverse complement strand
TGAACCTAGTAAGGAGCCGCCTCCCGGCATCTGCTCTGTTTAATTCAAACGCCATGGAGGACCGTCCCAGCACCAGGTATCGTTACATGGCTCTGGTTAACTTACACTTCTGCAACAATGCTAGTGCACCCTCACACACCCATAGAGCTAAGCACCCTCTTCCTTTGCAAGAAACACAGGCTACGAAGCGAGTCCGCGAAATTGCCAATCTCCTACTTCCATTCCAGGAAAGGAGTCCAAGGAAGTGTGTTCAAGAGGGAGTTGGATTAGAAAGTTAAGCCAGAACTGTCCCCCACTCCATGTGGGCTCACCAGGGCGCCGCCGGCCTCCCACCAGGCAAAGCCCTGCTCTCCCTCTCTCTTCCTTTCCTGCGCAAGTAACACGCGCATACACGGGCACACGCGGGGGGACAAGCGCGCGGAAGTGCACACGCGCGCACAAACAAGGACACACGCGCACTCGCGGACACGTGAGCACGCGCAGAGACAAGGGCACAGGCGTGAACGAACGTGCACGCGCAAACAAGAGTGCACAGGCAGCCGTACACACTTGCACATCTGCACTCAGACCGGGGTACGCGGGCACACACAAGCACACGCGCACACCAACCCAAAAGTGCCCCCACCCCGTCCCAGCGCCCGGCGCGCCCGCGTCCCCGCTCCCAGCACCCCGACCCTTGCTCCAGCGCCCCTCCCCCGTCTCGGGGCTCCCACTCACCTGGCGCCGGTGCCGGCGCACCCGCGCCCCGCGCGCGCACCCTCCAGGCGGCCCGGGTGTCAGGGCGCGCAGCCGCATGGCCGCCCTGGCCCCCGCGGAGAGCCGGGCCGGGCGAGGAAGGCCGAGGCAGGCGCGGACCCCTCTCCGGCGGCGGTGCCAGGCAGGTATGCCTCCTGAGCCCCTGCGTCTGGGCGTCAGGAAAAGTTCGACCCCGGGAGCCCCGGGAAGAAGCGGCCGCCAACTCCAAGTCCACTCTGCCGTCAGAAGTCAGATGCCGGGAACAAAAGCCAGAAGAGTGAGCGCACGGTCCCCCGGCGCCCCTCCATCTGACACGAATTAGCCCTCCCTCCCCCACCCCAGACGCAGCTCCAGAGAGAAGGCAAAAGGCTTCTCAGCCAAACCCAGGAAAAGTGGAGAAGAAACGC
Source organism: Lipotes vexillifer (assembly GCF_000442215.2). Taxonomy (NCBI): domain Eukaryota; kingdom Metazoa; phylum Chordata; class Mammalia; order Artiodactyla; family Lipotidae; genus Lipotes; species Lipotes vexillifer. Next base: position 1,636,812 of record NW_006790410.1, on the reverse strand, counting down.
CTCCTAGGGCAGGCCTGGGGGGCAAACCTTCCATTGCCCTCCGTCGCCCTCCGCCCTCCCACTGGATTACCCCCGCCTCTGGCTGGAGTACAGCTTGACTAGGATTTCAGACCTCTCCAAGAATGCAGACCCAGGGGCTTAAAATCAAAGCCCGCAGGCTCTTTGCCTTCGGGGATTTTAAACCTTGTACACTGTCCAGTAAACCTGCATCTGTAATGGTCAGTAGCACTGGTAATCTACACTGCTAGCAAACAGTGGCTTTGGAGCGGAAGGAAGGAGAACTCTAATGCAGAAAAAGGCCTTCTTTCCAATTTGCTTCTTCAACTAAGAAAAGCAAGCAGCAGCAGCCTTGCCAAAGGGTTGAGAACCAGGCAGAGGTTCCAGCAAGCTCGGTGAACGGTTATGGCGCCTTCCACACCTGGGGTCTGGGATCCACCACACCCCTCCGTCCCCTTGAGTGCCATCCAGCTCCCAGCAAAGCACAACCCATTTTCCTCTCTGGGTCTGTGATTTTAGAAGGAGATTGAAAACCTGTTCTTAATGTTTTTTAAGGAGATGGAGGTGACTGGGATGGTGGGGTCCAGGTGTCACATGAAGAGGTAATCAGACACCTGGAAAGTGGAAGGGTCACTTAGCCTGAAGGACAGCCCAGATCCACAGACAGAATGGCCCTGTTTCGATGCCTGTCAGACCCCACAGGACTGACTTGTCTTGGGCTGGGGTCGTGGAGCAGTGGATCTAAGCTTTCCACCATGGAAAGCTCTGGCAACCCACTCCTGGGAAAGGCTCCCTTGATAGTGGACATGTTTGGCTGAGGCCACGTCCTCCCTTCCGTGGGGTCCTGTTGAGGCCCATGCATAGTAGCACATGGCCTAGGGAGCTGTATGGCCTCAGCCATAGCAGAACTGTGTGCCCTAGTGACTTGGCCTGCCTCCATGCCCAGCCCAGGGTGCAATACTAATGACCTGTGTTGGTGTAACACTTCAGATCTTCAACTCTGCTTGCAACTCCAAATGTCTTAGCTTCGGAGAGCAGTCTGGGTGGGCTAGACCTGGGCCTTTATGGTTAACACATGTGCGAATTCCAGCCATCAATTCAAAGGCCAGCGTTAACCTCTCAGGTTCTGGCACTGAATACCCATCTTTCCATTTCTGGGGTGGAATAGCAAAGCTGCTGTTCAACTTTCAAACACACACACACACACACACACACACACACACACACAAACACAGGAACACACCATTCTGATTCCTTGCCTGGCGGCCACCCATTCATTCTCATTTCCCTCCATCCTTCAAATAAGATTATTATTCATCTGTCTCTATAGTCATTCGTTCGTTTGTTCATTAATTTATTTTCTAGATTCATTATTATTCACTTTTTCTATAGCGTAGTCAAACTTTAGTTTTTGCAAACATGTCTCAGTGCTATTTCTTCATACGTATCCCTCACCCCCATGTGACTGCAGGATCCCTAAGAACACACATCTGTATCAGATTCATTTGAGCCCCCAACATCTAACACAAGATGGAGCCCAGAGCCGTGTCTGCAAGCTGAGCTAGAAGCACATTATTCTGCTGTCTGGGGGCGCACGATGCAAACACTTCTTACAGAGGTCAGCTGGATCTATCACCAGTCTCACCCATGGAACCAGCAGAAGGAACCTGAATCCCAGCAAAGAACAGGTAACTCCCAAAATGATAAAGCTCCTTGAACTCAAGGACCGGGCTCCACACTCTATGGGGCCCCTGGAAATGATGGTCCTGAGCACCAGAGCTCCTAGGCCCGTGGCTGCCAGATTGGAAGACAAACGGGTGTTTTCACAGGGGACACCTGAATCTCCTCTCACTTGATTAAAAGATACATCGTTCAGAAGAGTCCCACACTTTATTACTAATAATCCATCACATGCATGCGACCACACCTCACAGATAATGACAACAAAGTGAGAACCAGGGACCACAGACAGTCGTTGGGCTACAGCCCTGACCACCCCAGCCCAAGCGAACTTCCCCAAATACAAAACTGGGACCCCTGCCGGGACTCCCCGCTTTGCCAGCTGGCCCCCTCTCTAGCCCCCTAACCCTCCACCCTCCTGCACCAGCCGGCCCCACCCACCCCCAGGCTTCTCCTGCTCTGCATCCCTCAGAGGCAAGCTATAGTGTGAGGGTTTGAGGCCAGCTCAGCCTAGGGACCCCCGGGGACCCCAGGAACCAGGGCAGGTATGGAGCCAGCTACTCTAGCCTCTCCGGACTCACCCACTACTGTGCTGCCAGCTGGCCCGCCCCTGGTAAGACGGCAGTCCTCCCTGCTTCTCGCTGGCCGCAGCGCCTGCCTCCGACTTGTGGCTGCACCGAGCCCCCAGCAACAAAGGAGGTTCTTCGTGCACAGGATGGACTTCAGGGGGCCCGGGTCCAGACTGTGAGGGCAAAGCTCCGACACCAGGCCTCGGGGCTGCATCACCAGCCCGGGCTGGGAACCCAGACTGGACTGGGGACAGAAGCCCTGCGGTGAGACCGACCCTAACATGGGATGCGAGGCTGGCCCATCCAGGACCCCGGGGTTCTCGTCCGACTGAGTGGAGGGAGAGCTGCTGCCACACGGCCCCTCGCTCACACACTCACCCAGCCACCCCGGAATGCTGATGAGCAGCCTGTGTGTGCCTGGCATCACGGGGACTCCGGTGACAAACGACTCCTCTTTACCTGCTGGCAGAAATATCTGCATGTGGTGTTATGAGGGGGCACTGAGCTACTCATGGGACTTTCGGGAAAACGGGCGACAGGTGGGCTGAGACCTGGAGGAAGTGGACAGGAAAAGAGACAGGAAAGGAGCCGGGGGACCAAGCACTGTGCATAAGGCAGGGTGTTTGCGTGAACTGAAACAGTGAGCATTCGGGGCGTGGACCGCAGGCAGGCGGGCAGAGGCCGCATCCTAAGGGCGGGCATGGGGGTGGTGAGCTCGGTCCTGGGAGGAGTGGAGAGGAAGGGGACCCTCAGTGCAAGCCAGGGCCTGACCCCGAGGGCAGCGGGAATCTCTAGCAGTGAGCGGGAAGGAAGCGCATGAACACACTGTGTCCTAGGGACCACCTGGTGGTGAAGGGGATTACTAACACGGAAAGGAAGAAAATTACAGTGATTGCTGTGTTGGGGGACTGGAATCGGATGCTGCTGTAACTCGTGGTTTCAATGTAGAGACACAGATACTGACAGAAATCAAAACTGATGCAAATGTGCACACGCACATGCACACACACCCATGCAGAAGCATGCACCCATATACACACATGCATATATACACTCCGCAGCTCTGTCCGTGGTGGGCGGCCTGAAGCAGCCCCCAAGAGTAGTGGTTACATCCAGCACCCACGTCCCGGTTTTAAAGTACTGTTTCCTAGTAAAAGAAATCAGGGCTCCTTGGAGACATGGCCGGTTTCAGATCTGAGCCAGGGATACTACAAATGAACCTGCAATGTTTTTTTTGTTTGTTTGTTTTTGCCAGAGGGTAAAGGAATGCTCCCAGAATGACGGCGCTGCCTCACCAGGGGACTGGAGTGGACTTGCAGAGATTGCCCCTGGCCAAACTTGGGACAACTTGAACATCGAAATAAATAGTGATAATATTGGTTATAACCCATTCAGTTAAATAGGAATTCATGAGTCCACGAGTCCTACTGATAGAAATAAATAGCTAAATGAACACACTGTGGGTCTGATGAGACGTAGATGCCTGCATGGTCTCAAGGCACCTCCTGACCTGGAGGGACGAGGGCAGGAGAGGGCGGCAGGAGACAGGTGGAGGGGGCGGAGTACAGAGATCGTGGAGGTTTTTAGCCTCTACTCATTATGGGAACTCACAGATGAGAGCCATGATCCACCATCTGCCCCTGTCGCTCTTCGGAGGAGATTCACATAGCCTCAAAGTATTGTCCCTTATTCGTTATAAAAGAGAAAGCAGCCAAGTCCGCGACAGAGCCGGCTGGCCGTGGCAGCCTGAGTGTCCGTGGCCTTCGATGGGACACAGCCACCACGAGAGCACGGCTCTACTGTCGGTGCTCCCGCAGAGGCACAGCCTGACCCTGATCTTGGTCAGGCATCACCAGATCCGAGCGAGGGACGCAGGGGCCAAACTCTGGGGTCCCTGGGAGCTGAGCGTGGAGGGTCCGTCTGCCGGCTAGATGCACCCTCGTTCCCAGCCCCAGAGTCTGCAGTGGGAGTCACCAAACACTCCGGGCAAATGACTCCTGTCTTCACCCCTCCATCCCCATCACACGGAAGATCCACCACGGGCCAGTCACACCCATCCATGGCTCTGTGACTCCAAGTGCCAAGGGGTTTCCAATAGCCACCTAAAGCACTTTCAAAAGCACTTTGCCTCTGATAACAAAAAAGACTCTTGCTTGGGTTTTTTTTAAATGCAATTCTTTTTTTTTTTTTAATAAATTTATTTGTTTTGATTTCTGGCTGTGTTGGGTCTTCGTTGCTGCGCGCGGGCTTTCTCTAGCTGCAGCGAGCGGGGGCTACTCTTCGTTGCGGTGCGCAGGCTTCTAATTGTCGTGTCTTCTCTTGTTGGGGAGCACGGGCTCTAGGCACACGGGCTTCAGTAGTTGTGACGTGTGGGCTCAGTAGTTGTGGCTCACGGGCTCTAGAGCGCAGGTTCAGTAGTTGTGGCGCACGGGCTTAGTTGCTCTGCGGCATGTGGGATCTTCCCACACCTGGGATGGGACCCGTGTCCCCTGCATTGGCAGGCGGATTCTTAACCCCTGCGCCACCAGGGAAGCCCTCTTGCTTGCATTTAAGGAGCTTCTGATACCAGTAAGCTGTCGCCAGCTCTCATCTGCAGAAACCTCCATGCTTGGCCTTCTCTCCCGGTCGGAAGGCAGGGACACCAGTCATGCTGGCCACTGGAGGCCCAGGGACCATCTCTAGAGGCTGGCCTCACACGTGGGCCCTGCACAAGCACAGCTCTTGGGCAAATCCTCACTCTCAAGATCGTCCACCTCCTCCCTTCCCTGCTCAGCCGGCCCCTGCTCCATCCCACACCCGGGAGGGCAACAGGACACAGTGGGCCTCGAAGGGCACTGGTCGCATTTCAGTACTTCCTGACGACACCCAGGAGCCCCGTGAGTCCATCTCACTGATGGCAGTAGGGCCTGTTCCTCAGACGACGAGGGAGCGCAGGACGGGGCACAGGACACAGGGGAAACCAAGTCCCCAGGGGATCCAGGGATGTGGGGTGAGAGGGCAGAAGACTGCAGAGCCAGCGAGCAGAGGCACATCACCTAACCCGGGGACATCCCTGGGGCAAGAGTCAGATTAAAGGTGCCGCATGTTTGGCGCTGGATCGGCGAGG
>NW_006790410.1:1619615-1631431 GCF_000442215.2 Lipotes vexillifer | reverse complement strand
GCAGGAATGACCTCCTCCTAGAGGACACAGGAGTGTAGGGCTGTGTTCCCACTCCAGGCTTTGTCCTCCACACCCCTCTGTTTCTTACCAAAGTCATAGTAAATCAACCTCAATGAACCTGTACCATGAGTCCCCTGACCTCAAGGGAGGTCATCTAGTCCAGCCAATTTCACCGAAATGTCTAAGTTGGCTACAGAGTTCAAGGCGACTCCCATCCTGAGCTCACAACCCCCTCCCCTCAAGGGGAGTCCTGTGGCGGCGACAATGGCGGCCCCATGGGGTGGGCGCACCGTCCAGGGACCCGGATCCTTGGGCGCGTCAAGTGCGGCTCTTCACGGGCACGTCTCGTGGCTCCCTTTCAGGACAAGGGGCCCTCCTCAGTGTACCGCTTTGGGCCAATGCTAAGAAAGTAAGAACTGGTTCGCATTTCCCCTCCACTCTCCCCTTTCACGCGTTTCCTTCCCTCGCCTTCAAAAAGCACAGAAAACGTGCTTCCTCCACAAAAATCAGCCTCCGGTATGAGCTTTCCCCCACTTCCCTGCTCAAAATCAACAACTGTTTCATTAAAGAACAGGCAGAGAAGAGCAAAAGAAAGGGACAGACGAAAAGGCTGGCGCCTCCCCGCCACCACACCGGCAGTTATGTCCCCCTGTCCTGGCCATTCCTCCTCTGTCTCATTGTCATCCCTAGAGAGAAGGAAGGGGCTAGGGAGACACGGCTGCTTCCTGGCGGGGCGGCAGAGGCATCCTAGCTGCCTCACCTGCCCTGAGGAGGGAGACAAGGGTGCGGCAGTGAGGATAAGGGCAGGGTCTGTGGAGACACCAGCAAACCGCGGGGGCCCTGGCTGTGTGCGCTCCTGCCCGAGCAGACACCAAAGCCTCATACTCAAACCTAAGAGAAGAAAGCGAACCCCGCGCACCATGTTCCTGCCTCTGCCCTCACAGGCACGGAGGACATCCTCCCATCCTACCACCTCAAAACTGACAGGCTCCCCCTGCTCTGGGGGGAAATATCTGCAGGAAGGGGCAGGGGATTGAAACAATAAATGTCAGACTAGTGCATTAAGTCAAGTTTTCTCTCTGCACACCGAGATGACCCCACCGGGAGGGAACTCTAAGCCTGGAGGGCCCTCTGCCCTCAGCGAGCGATTCTGGTCTCTTACACTAGAATCTCACACTCGGAGACCTGCCCGGGATCGCAGAGCTGAAGACCCCGAGCGCCCAGCCCCCAGTCCTCATGTCCATTCTCAGACCTCTGCGGTTCCTGACAGTGTCCCGGGACCTAGCGGGGGCCCCGTCCTATCCTAGTTAACTTCAGGAAATGGGCCAGTGGAAAACTGGTAGGTGGCCTTCGTTTAGTACTGAGGGGAGATGAGTGTTGAGGACAACCAGAGCTTACTCCTCACTCGCCACCAAGCATCTCTGCACCATCACTTGACCCCAAGTGCAAAGAGACCCCCCAGAATTAGCTCCTAAGCAAGACCTTGAGACCCACAATTTTAAGACGTATTCTGCTGCTTTAGCACAGAACACCAAAAGTGGAGAGAGAACGTGCAAGTCCGAAAGGGAACAGACATGGCTCATCTGGCCTTTTAAATTCCTCCCAGTATAGGCAGACCTTGTTTTGATTGTACTTCGAAGCTACTGCATTTTTTACAAATTGAAGGTTCATGGCAACCCTGCGTCGTAGGTGATGGTTAGCGTTTTTTAGCAATAAAGTATTTTTAATTAAGGTATGTACATTGTTTTTTAGACATAATGCTACTGCACGCTTAATAGACAAGAGTATAGCGTAAACGTAACTTTTATACTCACTGGGAAACCAAAAACTTCGTGTGACCCACTTTATTGTGATGTTCACTTTATGGCCATGGTCTGGAACCAAACCGCAATATCTCTGAGGTGTGCCAGTACAATCAAATTGAAGCGCTTCAGAGTGGGTTTCCCCTAACAGAGGAAAATCTAGATCATGGTCAGGTCTGGTGATGGGCCACAAAATGCCAGCAGTGCAACAGACTATCTCCACCTCCCACCCCCTCCAAAAAGGCCAGTTCTACGGGGGTGTCATCCCCATCTGTTGGCGACCAGCAGAGGCTTTGGGAAGTTTAGCCTAGTGAGCAGAGCCAGCCTCCCACGGGTGGTCCCAAACCCAAGCCATTTCCCCAGGTGGGGTGTGAGGATGGAGGGGCCATACCTGGCCTGTCCTTCTGCTAGAACACAGCAGCCGGGCAGCCCTCCTGTTCACTTGGCCCCAGCACATCCTCCCCCGGTGTGCCAGGGAGCTGGCTCCTACGAGGAGGGTATGGTTGGAAAGGAGACACCGACAGAGCGCCCTCTGAGTCACCAAGCCTCATCTCTGGGTTAACCCCAGCCTTTTCCTTCCTCCATAGTTCTCCTGCGGACCAAAAATGCCCCAGTATTCCCTGGCTTTGACCAAACCTGGCTAGACCACATCTGGAACTCTGGGGAGGGACTCTGCCCATAAGAGCGCTATGCTGCCTCCTCCGAGATGGGCTGGACTGAGGTGGTCTGGAGAAATGGCCACAGAGAGCACCTCGGGGCGCCCTGGACCCGTTCTACTCCTTGCTGTGTGTCTGCGAGTTTATTAGTCATCACTCTGGGCCTCCATTTCTTCATCTGCTAACGAGAATGATAAACTCACTACCGACCTCAAACAGTTCTTGTGAGTTTCACTCCAGATGATGCCCGGAGGGGCTTTGGTAGAATGCCCACTAAATATCCCTTCTTCCCCTGCTAAGAGGGGTCCCTACACAGCCAGAACAGTTTGGGGGACTAAGTTGAGAGACCCCAAATAGACAATGGGAAGATAACATCACAGCTTCTGAGAAAGTTGGGCTGTTTCCATCAATATGAACAGGTTCTGACTATTCCTGAAGTTTAAAAAAAGCAGACCTTGTTTCTGTTTATTATTGTCACTGTGAACCGGTGTTTGTATTCCCGGGCGGGTGTGAGGCAGGCAGCGTTGGGTCCCATCTTGCTCTGGGGAAACCAGGACTTTAGGGTGACTCCCCAGTAGTTGGGTCACCCTCAAACTCGGTAAGGCCATGACGAAGCTGGGAACACACCTGGCCCAATCAACGTGTTCTCAAAGAGAGCTAATAACTGAAACCTCTGATTTGAATTCTGGCATAGCAAGTTCCCCAGCCTCGTGTGATGCTCTTGACTTAAAGTAATCTGTACTTCACCCAAATCATGCCCCAAGATGCTCCGGCATGTGAAAAGCACGTTTCCAGTAAATAACGTTGCTAGCTGCAACTCAGAAAAAAGAAACAGCACAATCTCCATCCAAGCCCGGAGAGCAGCAAGCAGCACCCACATGAGGGGCAGAGCCCTCGGCCGCTCACCTGACCAGTGCCTTGGTCTCCTGCTGGTTCCCAGTCCCAAGAACAACAGCCCAGTATCAGCCACTCTCCAACAGCCCACGATGGGCCGGGTGGTGGGTTAGCTGGTGATTTCTATGTCAGTTCAGCTTATAAGTTAAAAAATGTATCCGTAGCACTACTGACAATTACAGGTATTACTTTTTAATGAATGCCAGTCTTTATTATGTGCTAGGTACCGTTCTAAGTGCTTTACAAGCGGCAGTTAATTTAATCTTCATAATAGTCCATTGAGTACTACTATGGTGCCCATTTTTCAGGTGAGAAAACTGAGGTACAGACCTTAATTTTTCTTTTTTTTTTTTTTTTTTAAGTTATTCCAGTTCCAGTCCCACCTGACCACTGGGACTTCTCATCTGGTGTCTAAAATAGCAGCAGACACCTGTCCGTTGAGGTCAGACAGAGAAGGGACACTGCCTGGGCCCTGTCCCATGGCCAGCTTTCTCTGGGCATCCCTAGGCCCTGCACCCACTCACAATAAACTACACATGTCCTCCTGGGAGCCAGGCTGTGCGGGACACACATTCCTGGCGGAATGAATGACTGTAAATCAATAAAGACAGACGCCAGGTTTTAAGGCAATGGTCACTGGAGGCCACACCCTGTGGTCACAGCTGGGCTGGGCCTTGGAACCTGTGGCCTCATATCTGCTGCCCTTTGATTTCTGAGTAGCTGACTGACAATGATTCACAACACCCACGCACCCACCCTTCCATTCATTCCCCACAGTTCACTGCGTGGGAGGGACAGAGAGTTGATAAAGCCCGCTAGAATAAGGTGGTCCCAGTGATTAAAAGGCGAGGGTCGGGGCACTGGGTGCCAGGCTCAAGGTCAGACTTGACTCTGGAGAAAATGAGGAGTCAGAAGTTGACAAGCAAAGGGGTAGGAGGGGGCAGAGGGTGGGGATGGGAGGGGGCAGACCTCCCGCGAAACAGGCCAGCAGAGAGGGGAAGGGAGGGTGTTTCAACCAGGACCTTGGTGGTGCAGCAGGAAAAGTGGCAGCTGATTCCGAGGCGGTCACAACCACCGAAGCTGGGCGGGGAATTAAGGGGGAAAGATCCAGTTCGGTGGAGACGATGAGGGGTCTGTGTAGGGCCGGGACCTTCAGAGGTCATCAGCACTCACTGGGGGACTGCAGCTTCAGATCTTAGATGTCTGGCATGCTTTTGCTGCAGTCTCGGGTGGGATGGGTGCGGATGAGCCCCCGTAGGCACGGGTGCAGGGCTCTGCTCGCTAGCTCTCCGATCTCCTCTATCACGAGCATGGGGTCTCAGGGGCCACCTTCTGTTCAATCGGCTGGCCAGGTCCACTGCGCACCCACTGTGCATGAGCTTGGGAAGGCCAAGGTCAGGGACACAAGCCAAGGTCACTGCCTGCAAGAAGCGCTCAGCGTGGCCTCCGGGAAACCTCCCTAAGTGGGTGCTGCCGTCCACCGCCCTCCACAGTTGGCTCCCAGCGGTGCTTCGTGGCCCCACGCACACCAGCACGCGGAGCCTGGTGCTCCCGGCAAGACAGATGCAGAACGTCATGACCCTCTGCCCAGCTCGCAGGATGTACACCTGGATGACGGCAGGTGCCCGCACCCTGAGGCCCTCAGAGCAGCCTCGGCTCTCGCTCCCCCGCAGTCAAGCCTCACCAGCTTTTTCCTCCCTGGGCTGACTCCCCAGCAGACACAAGAGGTTGCCTGACACCCATCTTTAAAGACGGCCCTCCTGGGGCCCGCATCTCGGCCCATTTCCTAATCCCCTTCCAGGGAAGCTCCTTCAAGGGTTGGCTGGAGTCCATGCCCACTACCCAGGGTCCATGCCCAGGGTCCACAGCCAGACTGTCCTCCCCATCCACCCAGACTGCCCCCCAGTCCCCACCTAGCTCACGACACCCAGCCACAGACGCTGCTCTTCACCTGTCCCAGCTCTCAGCTCACCTGGCTGCTTCCCACCCACCACACTTCCCTCTCCTGGAGTCCACGCCCCCATGTCCTGGGTACCTTCTCTCTCTTGGGACCTGCCCTCATCTCCCTTGGAGAGCTCTTGTCCCCTGGGCACCTCTACATGTCCTGGACTCTCCTCTGTGCACGCTCCCCCCACAGCTGTCCCCTCCAACCCACCCTGTCATCGCTGATGGCACCCCACTTCCCCTCCAGGCCTTCTCTCCTGACCTGCTGAGTCCCGGGTATCGCTAGCTCCACACCTCCACCGGGCCGTCCCCTCAGCATCATTAACCTCAGCCCTCCGAGTCAGAACTCTGGGTTTCCTACGCACAAGGACCACACAACCAACGTGTCAGCAAGCCCTACAAAACAAATCCCCAAAAGACCTTGCCCTGGTCTCCATCCCCACCACCCCAGTCCCCCCATCAGCAAGCGGACTGGCTCTCTGCGTCCACAGGCCCTGCCTTAAATAGGAATCGGGACTTGACAAAGCTCCAGCACAGAACGCTCCCAAGCTTCCACAAGGACACCTTTAACCAAGAAAACCCCAAACTTCTGACCCTGGGCCCAGAGGCCATTTCTGCCAACCCCCGCCCACCTCGTACCTGTTCAGCTCCCCTGCTCTCTTCCCACCTGCTGGGCTAGCTGCTGCCTCAGGACATTTGTACATGCTGTTCCCACCACCTGCAACCTGTGTGGCTTACTCTTCTCTTCCTTCAAATTTTTGCCAAAACGTTACCCTCTCCGAGAGGCCTTGCACGACACCCCGCGGACACAGCCCTCCCACCTCGGCCCATAGTCGCTCCCCCTATGCTGTCTTGTTCTCCTTCAGTGTCCTTATGGCTACCTAATTCCTGTCCTGGGGGCAATGTGGATAGGTTTACTGCCTGTCCATCCAAGAGGGCAGGGACCCGTGTGCCTGGCTGGCACAGGGTTCCCCGCGCCTAGAACAGCGCTAAGCAACAGCTGAGCGATGAATGAATGAATGAATGAATGAACGAACGGTGCCCCTGAGGGCCCTCGGCAGGCCCCTCACTGACCCCTTCAGGGCTCCCCACCTCTCAGAGCCCAGTCGCTGCGCGTGGCTCCTCCCAGCAGAGGGTGCCCACCCCGTGCCTGGTCTCCTCTCTTCCCTCCTGCCTTCCACCCAGAGGCCCTTCATCCCAAATACCCACACGCGACTCCCTGCGAGGTCCTCTCAAGGTGACGTGGGTGACGTCCGCTGGCCCCCGGCCCGTTAAGTGCGTACAGCGTCCCGCGCTCGCCGCCGCTCCCTGCCCGCGCCTCTCCAAGCATGTCACGCGTCACCGTGGGAAGGCCCGCACCTGTTTGCTGCATGAATGGGCAACGGAGGCCGGAAACGGGATCAGGGACGCCGCCCGGGCTCCCGCCTGGCAGCGCCCGCAGGACAGCTCGGCGCACTGCCCTTTGCAAAGTGAAGCATGTAGGGCAAGTCGGCGGCAGCCAGACCACAGGGGTCCTGTCCCAAAGCAGGAGAAGCACAAGACATGCTTAGGCAGCGACTCCACCAGCACAGCGCATGCAAACAGAAATCTCCGTTTCTTCGTGCAAAACAAGCACATGGTGGGCGATTCCACATCCAGGAACGCATTCTAAGTCAATGAGCACACAAGTAGGTCGATCTAGTTGGAAGGCCCTTCATCACAGAATTATGCACAACAGGAAAAACTGGAGGCAGCTTTAATATCCAGCAAATTGCCTGAGGCAACTGATGGCACTAACACGCAGAGGAATCTGTAATGGTACACAGTCAGAAAAAACAGCAATCAGATCCCTATTCATTGACGTGGAAATACCCAGGATAAATTAAGAGAGGTACAAAAGAATCCAAGTTTCTCAGTTTTGATCGTTCCCGCCGGTCTTTCCCCACTCCCAAGGCATCTTGCCGCTGAAAAGGACACCTGGCTCTGGGGTGACGGAGATCATCCTCCAGGTTCATTCCCAGCCCGAGAGTGTAAACTTACTTCGCAAAGGGGCCTCCAGGTGAACCCCAGGAGCACCCCCAAGGCCCATGGCCCCCGAAGGAGGCCTCTCTTTGCAGTCCCCCACTTCTCTTTCTTGACAGACAAACAGGGCCCCCTGTCACCCAGCAGAAAGACAAACCCAGGGCCCAAGCCTGGGCGCTGCTGGGTCCTCCCCATGTGCACATTCCCCTCAACACCCTGGTCATGTGTCTGAGTGCTGGCGCTGGATGCCGGCAATAGAGCATGAACAAAAAAAGGTCCCCCTGCGAGGTCCTCTCAAGGTGACGTGGGTGACGTCCGCTGGCCCCCGGCCCGTTAAGTGCGTACAGCGTCCCGCGCTCGCCGCCGCTCCCTGCCCGCGCCTCTCCAAGCATGTCACGCGTCACCGTGGGAAGGCCCGCACCTGTTTGCTGCATGAATGGGCAACGGAGGCCGGAAACGGGATCAGGGACGCCGCCCGGGCTCCCGCCTGGCAGCGCCCGCAGGACAGCTCGGCGCACTGCCCTTTGCAAAGTGAAGCATGTAGGGCAAGTCGGCGGCAGCCAGACCACAGGGGTCCTGTCCCAAAGCAGGAGAAGCACAAGACATGCTTAGGCAGCGACTCCACCAGCACAGCGCATGCAAACAGAAATCTCCGTTTCTTCGTGCAAAACAAGCACATGGTGGGCGATTCCACATCCAGGAACGCATTCTAAGTCAATGAGCACACAAGTAGGTCGATCTAGTTGGAAGGCCCTTCATCACAGAATTATGCACAACAGGAAAAACTGGAGGCAGCTTTAATATCCAGCAAATTGCCTGAGGCAACTGATGGCACTAACACGCAGAGGAATCTGTAATGGTACACAGTCAGAAAAAACAGCAATCAGATCCCTATTCATTGACGTGGAAATACCCAGGATAAATTAAGAGAGGTACAAAAGAATCCAAGTTTCTCAGTTTTGATCGTTCCCGCCGGTCTTTCCCCACTCCCAAGGCATCTTGCCGCTGAAAAGGACACCTGGCTCTGGGGTGACGGAGATCATCCTCCAGGTTCATTCCCAGCCCGAGAGTGTAAACTTACTTCGCAAAGGGGCCTCCAGGTGAACCCCAGGAGCACCCCCAAGGCCCATGGCCCCCGAAGGAGGCCTCTCTTTGCAGTCCCCCACTTCTCTTTCTTGACAGACAAACAGGGCCCCCTGTCACCCAGCAGAAAGACAAACCCAGGGCCCAAGCCTGGGCGCTGCTGGGTCCTCCCCATGTGCACATTCCCCTCAACACCCTGGTCATGTGTCTGAGTGCTGGCGCTGGATGCCGGCAATAGAGCATGAACAAAAAAAGGTCCCGGGCTTTCCTGGTGGCACAGTGGTTGAGAGTCCGCCTGCCGATGCAGGGGACACGGGTTCGTGCCCCGGTCCGGGAAGATCCCACATGCCGTGGAGCGGCTGGGCCCGTGAGCCATGGCCACTGAGCCTGCGCGTCCGGAGCCTGTGCTCCGCAATGGGAGATGCCACAACAGTGAGAGGCCCGCGTACCGCTAAAAAAAGAAAGAAAAAAAAAAAAAAAACCTGACAACTTGTAGAGACCTCGAACTTTTTTCATCCTAGTTCATTTTTTTTAAGCTTTGAGTGATTTTTCTAGCCACGAATAATTGGAGAGATGTCTGGGGCATTTGGAAATATGGGGAATCTTTTTTCTTTCAAATCATCACCACAAGGGGGACAGCCACTAACTCGCACTGGGAGCAGGTAGGGATGCTGTGCAATTCCTAGGGCAAACCCTCCAACAAGAATTATCCCACCACTGCAACTAAGACCCAGCGCAACCAAATAAATAAAATAACTAAAAAAAAAAAATTATCCCACCAAATGCAATGAAGCATGCACTGAGGGGTGCCTCACACTGTTCAAAAGCATGTATCATGGAATTTTCCAGAGAAAGTCTACAAACTGGAAGGATGCCCTATTTCAGGAGGTCCGGGTAGGAGGTGGGCGGTAAGCAGGTCCCCAGGATCTCTGCCGTCTGCCTGCCTGTCTGTCTGTCAGTCCTGAGCCTCGGGACCACTCCCACCGCCATCAATGAGGCCGCAGCACGTTCTCCCCCTGCAGACAGAGCAATGCTTCCCGTGAGCGAGAGGAAAGAAGCACTTCCAATTTCAGAGCCCTGTGCAGGTTCTCAGTATAAAGGGGGAAAGGAAATTTGCTATCCTGATGGTAGCAAGTTGCAGCAAGCTCAAGGCTTGCGAGATCAAAGAGGCTGGGTCACCTCCAGGTAATCCCCACCAGGAATGCTTCCTCTGCTCACACTGTTTTCTTTTCTTTTCTCAGCCTAAGGGAAAATGCAAAGCTCCCTCCTGTGCCCCTCCTTTCAGCTGACTTGGTACTCTTCAGAGCATCACGTGCTCACCAGGCGCTCCCACCTTCCTCACAAGTGTCCATAAGCCCAGATTTCAAGAGCCCGACCATGCGCACTTCCCACTATAGCTACGTGGTATGCGGGGCAGGAAAGGGCACCAGGTTTTCATTGTACGGACACGGGGTTGAGGCCCACCTTTGCCTTCACTTGCTTGCAAAATTCAATTGTGTTTCCTCCCTAGAAAAACTGGGACGGAATCACCCCAGCCCCACTCAGCAGGCATAGGACAGGCCGGTGACCGGTACAGCGGTACTAGCCTCACTCATGGTCCAACCATCTCCATCCCTCAGTGCCCGCTTGGGGGTCCCCTGTGGGGTGTCCCTCTGCGCACAGTCTGCCACCAGACTGAGCCTCCTTACAGGGGAGGAGGGGGCTTTGCAGGACCTCTGGGAGCCAGTCCGTGGACCAGGGCGTGAGAAAACCAGCTGAAACCTCCTAGAGCCCCAAACCACATCAGGGCATACAGATGTCCTGCCAGCTAGGAGGCGGCACAAAGAAGCTGACCTTCCCTTTGTAACCACCGTGACCCACCCAGCAAGAGAAGAGAGACTTGCTGCTGCTCTCCCGGCCTCGAGGCCTCCATCAAGGTCAAGGGCATGACCCCTGACCCAGCCTCAACACAGCACCACACGGACTCTGAAGGCTGCTCCCCGCCCCGTCTATCTCTGCCCACCCCCTACCCCCTCCGCCCATGCCAGGCCCTCCCCTGCTCCATCCAGCACCTTCAACAAGAGAGAACAGGGCTGCAGAGTAGATGGCTGAAAAAGGACTTAAGAGAGAGGCCCGTGCAGTGTGGGACCTTGTTAGGACCAATTCTAACACACCTACTGGAAAAGTCATTTTGAAGCAATCAAGGAAATCTGAATACAATACAGCAACTGGGTGGCGATGCCAAAGAATTACCGTCACCATTATATGAGCAAAGTGCCTGGGACTTCCAGAGCGCACACACCTAAGTGCGCAGGTGAAGAGTCACGTTGGCTTCAACATCACCGAGATTATCATCACAGGGAGAGGAGGTCGGGGAGCAAGTACAGCAAAACCTTGGTAAATGTTGAACCTGGCTGTTGGGTTTTATGATTATACTCCTTCTACTTTGGGAAATGTTTGAAAACGTTCACAATAAAATATTTTTTAAAAGGAAGGAAGCCGTAACACACACAAGGTCAGCCTCAGGTTTGCACAGAGCTCAAGCTCAGGCCCCTTTCCTACAGCTCCCTTCCTATAGCATTATGACAACTCTGCGGGGTTTCGGGTGTTAGTAAGGAAAACTACTAATAGTGACAGCTGCCCCATTTTATAGCTGGGGAAACTGAGGCTCGGGTTAGCAAGGAGGGGAGAAAACAGAGCCAATGCCCTCGATAAAGCAGAGGGGACCAGGATGAAGAGGTGCCTGACAGCCTGGACCCCGCGCCCGAGACAGGTCCTTCTCATCAACACAAGACTTCATGGGGGTCGTGATTATCTGATGAACCTCCGAGCCCCTGAAAGCCACAGCCCACACACACACCTTCACATTCCCTTTGAAGGGTCTCCCAACGCCCGAGGCCAGCCATGGCCCAACCCGGGCCTTGTCACATCCCCGAGTACTGCACCAGCTGGCCTGGGGCCTCCCGTCCCGCATCCCAGCCCTCGGCTTTCCTAAGTTGCCCCGCCCAGCACCCCGCAGGCTCCGGCCACGAACTCCTGGCATGTGCGCACCTGGGCCTCCCCGTGTGATTTCTCCGAACCATCATACCACCTCCAGGAGGAAACAGGCAAAGAGCAGTCAGCTCCTCGGCCAGGATGGGGACGTGCCGGACTGGGTGGGCGGCCTCTCTGCCAGGGAGCTGGCCGTCCCTGCCTGACCAGGGGGCCTGCACACCAGGGTCCGTAGCCTCTCGCTCCCCAGCTCGCCCAGCACCCGACCGGAGCCCGAGGCGCAGGCAGAGTTCTGTCCATGTTGGCGACCAGAGGACAATCTCACCTCCTCTCCTCTTGACTGGCCACCGAAATAAACAAATAGGAAGCTGACTGAAGGCAGACTGTAGCCAACTTTAAAATTTCCTTGGGGCTTCCCTGGTGGCGCAGTGCTTGAGAGTCCGCCTGCCGATGCAGGAGACGCGGG
>NW_006790410.1:1614196-1619414 GCF_000442215.2 Lipotes vexillifer | reverse complement strand
CCGCGGAGCGGCTGGGCCCGTGAGCCATGGCCACTGAGCCTGCGCGTCCGGAGCCTGTGCTCCGCAAATGGGAGAGGCCACAACAGTGAGAGGCCCGCATAACGCAAGAAAAAAAAAAAAAAAAAAAAAAATTTCCTTGGCGATGGTCGATCCCAGCAGCAGGATCCACGAAGGAACTGCTCAGAAGAGCAAGGAGTCTCGAAACCAAAATTCCCAAGAACATGTGAAATCTCACCTCCTCTCACCTCCCCGGCAAGGGAGCAACAGTAAGGATCTTAGAAATTTAAATAATATCCACAGTGACTCAATAACTACAACAAATGTTCACCGGCCCCCCAGAGTCCAGGCCCCTAAGTCCAAGGGTGCCTTGGGAACACTTCCTTGTCCCTGAGAGGACGGCTACTGACTTGGCCTCTACCCCCTGGCCCTCTTCTAACTCGCTAGCTGGAGAGGGGTTGCACCCCGAGTCCAACGCAGAGACGGAGCCCCCAGATCCACATGGCAGCACCCTCTCTGCCCCAGGGTCAAGAGGGCGCCAAAGCCAGGACATCTGGACATCCCTGGACCCACACTGCCCGATGGAGGTATCATACAAGCCACATAAGTCATTTTCCAATTTCTAGTAGCCACGTTTTGAAAAGAAACAGGTGATAGCCATTTTAATGATATATTTTATTTAACCCAATATATCCAAACGGTTATTATTTCACCATGCAGTCAACATGAAAATTATTCAGGAGATAATTTTACCTTTTTTTTTTTTTGTACTGTCTTCAAAATCTTGTGTGCATATCACGCTAGCAGCACATCTCAGTTTGGACACTAAATTTTCAAGTTAAAGTGAAATGTAGGCCTAGCAAAACAATAAAGTTGTGTTCAGTGGAAAAATATCAGTACCCTGCTACAGCTTTTTAAATTTAAATGACTTAAAATAACAAGGAATTTGGAATTCCCTTCCCCGGTCACACCGGCCACACTTCACGCACATGGCCGTCATCAATATACTGGACAGGCAGCTCTGGGCTCCTGAGAGCACATCCTCAGCGGAAACTGTTCACTCATCATTTTCAGAGGAAGATGAAGCAAAACGCAAAGGAGGCAGCACAAATGCTCTCTGCGAGGATTTGCTAAATTAGCAGTGTTTAAGCAGTTTCTATCCAGTCACTGGAAGCATGGGTCCCCCACGGTGCCTCCAGGGGAAGCCAGCGGGGGCAAACACAGCTTGTCAGGCACAGAGGGGACCGGAATAGATCTGAATGTCTTTTTGGCCCTACAGAACCCTACAGTTCATTCTCCTGTAGCTCAAGGGCAATATTCTAGCGTTTTATCTTTGTATCTAAGTTGTACACCCGGAGCAGCATGCTCACATTCCTTGGAATGTTCCTCTTGCAGACGTGCATTTCGTCACAACGCCCTTGGCCACCACTGAGGTTGTTAAAGAGACCTGCACTCTACTTCTCTACTATGTTGGTTGTAGGATGTGACTGACAACACTGCAGGGACTCTACAGAGGCATTCCCTCAAGATTCGGTCTCAGGGCTTCCCTGGTGGCGCAGTGGTTGAGAGTCCGCCTGCCAATGCTGGGTTAGTGCCCCGGTCCGGGAAGATCCCACGTGCCGCGGAGCGGCTGGGCCCGTGAGCCGTGGCCGCTGAGCCTGCGCGTCCGGAGCCTGTGCTCCGCAACGGGAGAGGCCACAACAGTGAGAGGCCCGCATACCGCCAAAAAAAAAAAAAAAAAGATTCAGTCTCAGAAACATCTCTGCTCTTTGGAATAACTTGTTTCTAATCCTGTTGTCTGTTTTTCTTGAATTCATTATTTTTGTCCTATAGACACAATGAAACAATTGAAAACAACTGTTTCCCTTATCGAACTGGCTGCCAGGAAGCTCACAGCTAAATCATTGTGGTAACTAGGATATTTGGTATACCCACTGGATGCTGACCTTCCACAGGCCGCACAGGCTTCTCAGATCTGTTTTTTCTCTCTTTCTCTCTGTATTGTTTTCTGAATATTTAATCCTGATATATATATATATATATATATATATATACTTCTGCATGCTTTTCAAATCATTTTGGAAATTTGGCAAGGCATTAAGTCATGTAAATAAAGTTAAAATTCTGTGGGTTTAGAACATGGATTTGGAGGTTTCAAGGATGAACATAACAAGCACATTTATGTCTCTGTTAAAAGGCATGTGTCTGGGCAACCCGGGCTCCAGGGGCTACCCCACAGGTTCCCACCCAGGACAGCAGCATGAGAGCACCATACTCCCACATAAACACCAGAAAGATTGCAGACACCAGAGCAGAGGACCAGCCCTCCCCTGAGCCATACCAGTTCCAGATTTATTCTCTCTGTTTCTAGATCACCATGAACTAAAATCATCTTCACAGACCTCACAGGCTACTCTCCCAGCTTACAGATGAGACAGACACTTCCCAGACATAAATCAACTGCCCCGGTCACACAGCAGCTCTCCCACGTCCTCAGGCCACACACACTTACTTCTGGGTGGAGGTGGCCATGACCTAGGCCCTGAGCATCTTGCAGGCTCCACACCTGTCCTCACAGCCGGGCACCTGCTCAGAGGAGCGTCAGCTGACAGGTACAGTCAGTGCATCCACGGAACAAGTGGTCCACAGGCCGCGGGAACCAGAGTCAGCTTCTGGACTCGTCTCTCGGCCACGTGCCCCCAGGGACCCCCATCTTGGAAGTGGTGCTGAGCACGTAACCTCACCCCTGGTCTTCTGAGAAGCAAACCCTGTCCCAGGATGCTAGCCAACAGCACAGCCCATCCCTACTGGCCTTAGGAGGATGAAGGTGCAGTAAGGAAGAGCCCAGTGCAGACACGGGAGGAGGGGGGAGAGAACAAGGTGAGGGCCTGT
Source organism: Lipotes vexillifer (assembly GCF_000442215.2). NCBI lineage: Eukaryota > Metazoa > Chordata > Mammalia > Artiodactyla > Lipotidae > Lipotes > Lipotes vexillifer. Next base: position 1,616,525 of record NW_006790410.1, on the reverse strand, counting down.
CTTCTGGGAGGCCTTTCACGGCCGCTCAGACAGTTCTTTCCAGCAGGAAAACTGGGTGACGTGGTCCCATGGCCCCAGCACACACCCCGACCCAAGGCCCCAAATCAGAAGGAGCTGGGTGACTCCCGAGGTGCGTGCGCCGCTGGTATCAGCAAGATGCCAAACAGTAAAACAGAATGTGCTCCATCACTAAAGGGGGCGCCTAGCAACGTTTCAGAAAGAAACACCGGTCCATACTTCCCATCCAACAGGGGTCTTGAATCCGCATGGATCTTGCTGTGTGTGGCCCACAGGAACTGCTAGAAGTACTGGGACGCAGGTAGGGCTGGCCCACAGCTTCTGCCTTTGCCCCCTTCAACCCCAAACCTCTCTACTGAGGAGCACCCAGGACCCGTGGCCCTAAGGAGGGACAGGCCGGTGGCCAGACCCCCTTCTGAGCACAGCTCCATCCCCCATCCCAGCCTGCCCGCCAGCAGCCATCCCCCCAGGCCACGAGAAATAAATCTTGTCGCTTTAAGCCACTAAGTTTGGGGTGGTCTGTGTCACAGTGGGCAACTGGCACAGTCACCCATGCCAAACTGTGAGTGGCCTGCAGAGCCTATTGACAGCTCAAGGCCAACAGGGAACTGGGGCCCAAATGCAATGCAGTTTGATAGGAGAATATTTCTCCCTTTTAGCAGTGAGGGCAAACACCCCCTGTACAGCCTTATCTCCAAGGCGACAACTCACAGGGCAGGGTGATCACTTTGGAAATGTAAGTCGGCCCACTTTTCCTCAGTGGGATTCTGCAAAGAATCTCTCTGGCACCATTTACAATTATTTTAAAAGACTTCAGGAAATGGAATTAGAATTATTTGTTCAATGGTGGACGGGACAGACACTTGAACGGCCACCTCCTTCATCCTGGTGACGTGCCTGCTGCTGAAGTGGGTCATTGGGTGAAGCTCTCCAATCCGCTGTGTGGACACCCACGGAGATGGTGTGCCTTTCCAGTAGGATTCTTAACTGCCTACAGAGCAGGTCATCAGTCTCTTAGGCGATCTGCCTGAAGGTAAGAACAGTGCTGAGAAGTTCAAGGCCTGTCACTTTATCAATACTTTGCACAGGGAAGGAGGTGTCAGGTCTGGCCAACTCTATCAGGGCCTGGAGACAACTCATCGGTGGCCAGTTACATGCCAAGCCGCCAGCAGGGGTCGGGGGAGCCCAGACGTGTGCCAGAGACTGCAGCTCTGGGCACCGTGATGGCCAACCCTGCTCCTTCCCCCACCTGGCAGCCAAGCCAGTACTCACTGGGCACCACCAGGGCCAGGCGCTCTGCCCGGTGCACAGCGCTACCACGGACAACAGAGCTCGGGTCAAAGCACATCAAAGCAGGAAGCAGCATCGGAGCCAGGAAACTTGGAACCCGCTGCCTGGGACTCACCCTTCAAGGACTCTCGAACCCTAAGCCAATGACAACGGTTCTAAAATCAATAGTTGTGTCAACTTCACCAAGTGAGACAAAATATATAAAAATGGCTCCTAAGCTGAGAGCCATTCCAGAAGCGAAGGGAAGAAAATACACTTTCACTAACTTCTCATTTGGCCGTCATGCCAAGACACACCCTTTACAGAGGCCTTATCACCTGTCTTCCAGGAGAAACACACTGACATGCAGGGAACCGAAGACCATGGGCTGGTAAGCCACCGAGCAGGGCTCATGGGCAGCAGAGAACTCTGCCCCTCCTGCCAGCAAGTCCCCTTCAATAAGGACGCTTTTCTGGGGAATCCCTGCCTCCCCACCTAGTTCTATTCTAAGCCAACTTCCGGAAGGCCTTTCCTGCTTCTCCAGGGAGGGGATACTATAATCACAGCCCACTTTGTTCAGCACTTACATGTGCTGAACAAGACAGTGCATTATCTCATGACAGCCCTGGGCTGAGGCCACTGAGCAAGGGGACACAGTCGGTGGCTTTTCTGGCTCACATTTGCCAGCCCACATAAATCTTACCCTCTTCCACCACAGTCACTGACTCCAGGAAAAACCTACAATTTAGGCTTAACCAGTCAGTGCAAGGCTTCTGTGGCCAAAGGACATTTGTTGAATGGCCATAGAAGAGACACACTCTCTCTGGAAGTAGGCAACGGGCAATTGGCTGCCATCTTGTAGTCACAGGAGGCCCACTAGGAAAAGAAAGTGACAACTAAAAAAGGCAGAGAAGAGTTTATGGGCAGTGACATGGGTGAGCTGCTTGATCAAACCAAGCCTGATGTCCACATTACCTCTGGTTATTCTACTTATATAAATCAGTAAACAGCCATTGGATGACCTAAAGAGCCCTTAACCTCA
>NW_006790410.1:1606275-1614186 GCF_000442215.2 Lipotes vexillifer | reverse complement strand
CGGTTCAGAGAAAAGTAAACTGTCCAGGGTACCCAAGATAATACACAGCAATTCTGCTATTTGAATCTGACTACATGTAGTCCAGATTCCCCTCTGTAGTGCTGAATTTTATGTGTCCTCATAGCTAGGTTATGGCACCCAATGTCTGTCTAGATGTAGCTGTCAAGGTATTTTTCAGATACGATTCACACTGAAATCAGCAGACGTCAAGTAAAGCAGATTTTTCCTCCATAATTGGGTGGGCCTCGCCCAATCAGTTGAAAGCCTTAAGGGAAAAGACTAGAGGGAGGAGACAGAGGGAGGAATTCTGCCCCACACTGTTTTCAACTCAAAATTGTAACATCAAGACCTGTGGGAATTTCCAGCCTGACCTGCAAACTTCAAACACACCAGCACCCCACAAATTCATATATTTATCCAGATAGATAGATAGATAGATCTATATAGATATCTACCTACAGATATCTATCTCTCTATATATAGCTCATGTTGGTTCTGTTTCTCTGGAGAACCCTGATGGATACACCTGCTTTACACACTAGGCTCTCTGCTGCCTCACTCTCAGTGACCTCTCAGTTCCCACAGCACCTTCCTTTACTCTTATGGACAGGCCCCCTTCCTACATCAAGTTTCCTGTGTGCACAGGGCTAAACTCCTGAGCTCGAAGCAACCCCAGTCCCACTTTGTATGAAGAGCACACTGCCTTACACACAAAAGAAGTTCAGTCTGCATGTGTTTGATGAAGAATAAAACTATCCTCAACCAGTACAGCTGGCAACAAAGGCCTCCAGAAATATAGATTATCACTCATTAAAGCAGTAAAGCCAGTTAGTCGGGGACAAAGTTAAATATAAACGAATGCTGAAAACATGCCCAAATTTATACTTGTTAATGCGAACCTCACTCTCCAATCCCACACTCTGTTGGGTGTTCTAGTCTTGGGCAGGAACAGGAATCGGGGGTTCAGGTGCCTAAAGGATGGAGCTCTCCTAAGTAAAGGCAGCTCCTTCCTGGCACAGACCCCTGGGAGGCTTTGGAACAGCTACCAGCCACAGTCTGACACAAAAATATGTATGGATTATGGCAAAGCCAAACTGAATTTTAAAGATATCTGACTGAACAATGTCACCGGAGTTCCACAGCTAGTGCTCCATACTGGAGAATGGAATGGATAGACTTAACTAATGGCTCTCAGACTTGAGTGGGCATCTGAACGCCCTGTAACTGTCATTCCCAGCCCAGAGTGTTTGACAGAGGTCTGGGGTGGAGCCCAGAGCTGGCATTTCTAACAGCCCCCAAGGGATGCTCATGTTGGTCCCGAGACCTCACTTTAAGAAGCCCTGACTTAGACAAATGTCAGCAAACACAGACTCTCAGCAAAGCCACCCAAACAGTGGGCTGAGCTGGGCAAGTGAGCCCTGGGTAGGTATCTGCTGCGTGGCTGTGATGACAGCTACAGTCTTGTTCCCGAGGAAGGTTACGTTGGGTGCACTGGAGAGCACTTGAGAGCACTGTTACAAAGTCACAATGTGAGGAAGACAAACTAAACAGCATTTTTCTTTTGCCAAATTTACAGGCCATTTGAAGAATAAACACAATAAATAAAATTCTCTTACTCTACCCAGGTAAGAGGATTGGTAATTAACAGTCTGATTACTTGTGAGACAATGTTTCCAAAATACTTAAATGGTTAAAGTCCAGCATTTCATGATCCCAATATAATTACTGATTCAGGCAAGGACCACCCTTGGATGCTGAACCACTGAGTGAAAGGTGGTTAGGAAGCAGGATGCTCAGAGTCTCAAAGGGACAAAGGGGAAGAGGTACCTGACACCAAGGACCTCTAGGAGGCTTCACCAGGTAACTAAGCTTGGTGGACCAAGAGTGGGACAACAGACACTGCACCTCTTGACAGGAGGTGAGCAGAGTACCTCACCTCACACCTACGTGATGCTGAATGTGATGACAAGACTCAGACAAATCCAGACTGTGGGATATCCTACAAGGACATTACCCTCGTCTCTTCAAAAGGTCAATGCAAGGGAAGAAATAAAACTGTCCCTATTTTCAGTTGACATGATTGTCAACATAGACAATCCCAGGAAATCTACAAAATAAAACTCGTAGAACTAAGTTTACCAAGAACACAGGACGCAACATAAACATACAAAAGGCAACTGTATTTCCATGTACTAGCAGTGAACACATGGAGGCCAGAATGAAAAATACAGTACCATTTACAATCACTCAGAGAAAAGTAAATACTTAGGTGTAAATCTAACAAAACTCATACATTGAAATCTACACAATGCTAGTGAATGAAATCAAAGATCTAAACAACTGGAGAGACATACCATGTTCATGGATTGGAGACACACATCAGTAGAGATGACCTTCAACCAGTGAACAAACAGTGGTCCATCCACACCACAGAGCAGTACTCAACCATGAAATGGAATGAACTATTAAAACAGCAACAACCTGGATGGATCTCCAGAGGATTACGCTGACTAAAAGAAGCCAATTCCAAAAATCTACATACTGTATGATTCCATTTATGTAACATTCTTTAAATGACAAAATTACCGACCTGAAGATTAGTGACTGCTAGGGTGAAGTTTGGGTGCAGATGGGTGGGAAGTGGAGGTGGCTATAAAGGCCATGTGAGGGATCTTTGTGGGGATGGAATGTTCTGTACCTTGACTCTATCGATGCCGACATCCTGGCTGTGAGATGGTCCTACAGCTTTTCAAGATGTTTTCATAGGAGGAAACTGAGTCAAGTTACACAGGATCTCTCTGTTTTATTTCTTACAAATGCCCGAAAACTACCTCAAAATAAAAAATTTAATTAAAAAAAATGTCTTCAGGAAAAAGAAAAGTCATGAAAAATAATAATAATATTAAATAAAGAAAGGAGGCAGCCTGCTCCCACTTTCAGGGCACAGATAGATGAAGTCACCCAGTGTGACATGTAAACCACAAGTCAGAGCAGATTAAGGACAGCAGGAAAGCACTTCAGGGACCGGACATTAGCTGGTGTGCACAAATCAAAATTAAATTGCTTAGAGGGATCATGGTCTTGAGGTTGAGGGATGTGGGAAAGTGTCCTTGCTCTCAAGAAACACAGGCTAAAGCATTTGTGGGAGCAGTTCGTGATGGGTACAACTTTTCACTTTTTAGATAAAGCCAATGTGACAAAATGGCAAAAAAAAAAAAAACCAGCAAATCTAGGTGAAGGGTATACAAGTGTTCATTATACTATTCTCCAGAAAATGTGACCATTTTCAAAGAAAGAAGTTGGGTAAAGGACAGTCTTTTCAGTTCATTAAGCATCCACTGGGTTTGTCTGTCCTTCTGCAGTCTCCTTTTCCTTTGATGCTAAAGCACAGATCCAGCCAATGCTAAGTTCTCAGGGTCCCGAACGATGGCAAAGAAGCCTCACACACAGGAGCCAAAGGGCCCCTTGGCCCCAAGAGAGAGTCTCTAGCAGATGTAGCCTCAATCTCAAAATGACAGTGAGAATTCAGAATCGGATGATCAGAAGTAACTAGAGATGGATACGAAGAGAGCCGTGAATGGACAGATCCCCAGCTCTGACCCCCGAGGTCCTCAAGACGCCCATCAGCCCCGTGGTCCTCAGGACCCCCCACCTCCACGCTGTTCTGCCACATCCAAGCTTAGATAGCAGTCAAGCCACAGCAAAGCCCTGCTGAGTGTTCCTTTCTTCAGTGTTTGTGAGGGTTAACCATATCTGGGACACAGCCAGCTCTCAATAAATGTTAGCTGCCTGAGAGTGAGGGAGTGAGTGAACCAACAAAGGAAGGAACAAAGGAGTCACTCTCTGACAGAGCCTCACACACAGTCAATAATTAATGTCAGTCAGCCCGCCTCTGCCACCCTCAGGTGTGTATCTTTTATTCCCAGCAACCAGCCTGAGGTCTATGAACTGCCAACACACCACATCTCATTCATCAGGCTGGGAACGGAACAGCATCACGGAGACGGAGGCAAGTACCACCGGGCCATGCGTTTAGCCAGGGCCAAGGCCCTGAAGCGCCTGCTGGTCATTTGGGGCAGGACAAATGGATCAGCGGATGAAGAGATCCAGCTTGTGGCGGGCAAACAAAACCACACTCTTGCTATCAGCACTCCCATCCTCACCTGAACGTGAGTTGTGTGCCTCCAGGCACCAAGGGTATCGTACAGCACATCCAAACTTCTCTCTAAAATTTAGCCATTTTTTAGGACTTCCCCACTGGCGCAGTGGTTAAGAATCCGCCTGCCAATACAGGGGACACGGGTTTGAGCCCTGGTCCGGGAAGATCCCGCGTGCCACGGAGCAACTAAGCCCGTGCGCCACAACTACTGAGCCTGCGCTCTAGAGCCCGCGAGCCACAACTACCGAACCTGCGTGCCACTACTGAAGCCCTCGCGCCTAAAGCCCGTGCTCAGCAACAAGAGAAGCCACTGCATTGAGAAGCCCGCGCACCGCAACGAAGAGTAGCCCCCACTCGCCGCAGCTAGAGAAAGCCCACGCACAGCAACGAAGACCCAACACAGCCAAAAAAATTAAAAATAAATAATTGAAAAATAAATAAATAAAATGTAGCCATGTTTTAAAATGCATTCAGTCCCACAGAAAGAATTTGTGAACATGATCTGGGCAGCCTGGGCAGAAAGCAGATAAGTGGGAGAGGTGACTCTTTTCTCAGCACAAGTCTGGTGGATGCCCAACATTTTTATAAGAACAAAACTCTCATTTAAATATCGGACAAGAGATTATACATTGCTGGTGGATCTGTATGGAGACTGGAATTCATTCTGAGAGGAAGACAAAGGAAATAATTCTTGCCATTTTACACTGTGGATTTCAAGAAATCCCACAACACACTCTGTCCGAAATGAATATTCTTTTGTGCTACCAAGATAGTAAAGTAACGGTTTTGTATTCCCAACTCTTGTCAGGGAGCCCTCATGAATTCCTAGCAGACATTTACCATCAACTTTCTATAACACGACAACTTGAAACATGGCTATTTTCCAAGAAAATTACAGTGGGCTAGATTCTCAAGTCTGTAAGATAAGCGTCAACTGCCCTCCTCTGAAAGTTCATGGAGTACATTGCAAAGCAAAACTCTCAGGAAATAGAAAATGGTGGCCCTGAAAAGAATTAATGAAACCCTGGGAAAATATGCAAGCACCTCCTTCTCTTCTAGTAAAGAGCCAGCTTCTCAAATGTTTCCACTTAGATGTGGAATTGTCCCCGGCCATGGTGAAGCCTTAGAGTAGGGAGGCTCCAGCGGCAAAGGCCTTGCCCAAGGTCACGGAGCTGTCCCTGGGCTCCTTCCAAAACCCTTATCACACGAAGATATAGGACGCCCTGGATCTTGTCCTTGGAAGAACTCAGATTTTAGTGAGGAGAGATACAAACAAAATATACACAGCCCAATCCCAGAGTACGTCAGAAGACCAAGGATGTGCTAACTGGGCGTCAGGAAGGGCAGTGTGGGCCCGTGACTGCCAGGGTTCCACCCAGAGGACATGGGCCTGGCTGAGAAGAGCTCAGGGGGTCCCACACCCTCACCTCCTTCCCAGGAGCTCTATCTCTGGGAGGCGGGCTAGCAGGGGGTGGGGAGTGGGTGGAAGGCTTCTCCTGGATTCAGCTCCTCGAAAGGCTTAATGATTAAAGAGGAAAGAAGAGTAATGACTCCGACACCCAGTGTGTACACGACATCACATTTACCCCAACAACCCGGGGTGGTCCGTGATACCAACCCCCCGTGTTCAGCAACACTTCAAGCGCAAGACGGCTGTCCCAGGGTCACACGCAGAGGCAGGACCCAGGCCACAGTGGTTACTGCAGAGCACACTCCCTTCGTACCCCGGCCCCAGAGCAAACAAGCAGGACCATGCCATTTCCAGCAGCACCAGGTACACAGAGAAGCTGAGGTCCTGAAAGCGCACGGGTCTGACAACAGACAGAATACATCAGAAACAACCAGTGAGGCCAAATGGAAGGAAGGCAGTAAGCCAGGGGTCAGGGGAGAGTACACAGGAAAGATCGCCAGCTCGTTAATCCAACTCATCTTGGCAGTGAAACCTGAAAGCTGAGACTGTCTGGACCCCACTAGAACATTATTGGTTGCAGAGCTGAGTTCAGCCCCGACAGGTCCTAGCTGGACACTGACCAAGATTCTCGGTCACAAAGGCTCCCAGAGCCGAGGTCAGAAGCACTGCTGCTCCAGTGCACGTAATTCCATCAGCACACAGCAGGCCACAGGGTGCGGTGCTGGGCCCTGACCCCGGTGCCTTTGTGAAGACCTAACCAAGCAAGAGCCATACTCACCTCCACCCACTGTGGCGCACAGGCCCCGCAAGCTGGAAAGAAAACTTGGCCCCTTGGGGCAGGACAAGCAGCCTAGACAGAGGGAGGGGCTGTGTCCTGGCCAGGCCTGAGGCTGCACAGACCTCCCCGTGGGCTACACACAAAACCAGAGGCCAGCAGATCCCCAGCAAGCCGGAGCTGAGCACCGCCTTCTTTCACCTTCTAAAAGCAGCAGCTCTAAGGAGAATCATTTACCCACAAGTAGCCAGCCCAGGGGTTGGGAGCTCATGCAGGTACGGTCAGCACGCTGAAGGGCTGTAAGAGTCATCGCCGTGATAACTGTGAAGTCGAGGCAGATACACGGGAAATGCTTAGCATAGGATATAGGTTTGGGAAACCCATCAGCATACAAATACACACACACCACACCTCTAATGATGAACTGTTACAAAAACCAAGCCAGGAAGAGGAAGACGATCCTGTATTTGTAAGTGTGAGAACAGGGGACCTTTTATAAACGTGTAGACATCATTTAAGTCGTGATAGTGTCTCTAGCAAGAAACAAATTCTGTACAAGTGCCTTAGGCTCTTACAGATGACCTGTATTTTGGAATTTTTCCATTTAAATGGCGGTGGGGGGGAGTGAAGAGCAAGAGACATCAACCCTCTTGTGGCCAGTCACCCATGTCACCCAAAGTCTTCATCAGCCTGGCCAGCCCTCAGCCCAAGACGTTCCTATTGTTATGCTGAGAACCGCCCTTCCTCAGGGGCCCGTGCACAGCTGCCCGGCCTTTCCACGAGCAGAACAGCACACACGAGCTCTCGCGCCTGTGGTCTGGCGGGCTCAGTCCCTCACTCCCTCAAAAGCTGGGTGCACACTCCTTTCTCCTGCAGGCCGAGGCCCACGCGTCCCAGAACCCCAGCCCGCCACAATGGGCATGTTTCTCATTCTGGGCCACAGGATCTTCAGGGCTACAATATCTCCAGGCTCCACGATTCTCCAACCACCTCGTTCAGCAAACTGTCCCTCCTTTGTGGGCTGCACTCGTGCACATTCCTGTGTAGACTCCCCGCCCTCACCCAAGCTCCCACAGGCCCCAGGCTGGCCAGGACTCATGGCAGACCTGCCACCCCCATTAGCGTGGAAGGCTAAGGCTTTGACATGGTGTTCCTAGTATCAGGAGCGGAATGCTGGTGTCTTCTTATTTCCTCCCCATTCCTCAATCCCTTCCCTGCTCCGGGAACGCACCAGGCGGCTCCTGCCTGAGGTCTCTGCCCTCAATGGCCCTCCCCCTGATGGATCCTTCCCAGAGAGCCCAGGATTGACTCCATCACACCCTTCAGTCCAGCATCTCCTTCCAAAGAAGCCCCACCGGACCACTCTGCAGAGAGCCCAGCGTCCAGGGCCTGAACCCTGCCTGGGCCAGGGAGCCTCCATAAATAGGGGACAATGTAAGGATGTCCCCCCGGCCTTTGAATCCCCCAAGCCTGACCAATTCTGCAAATGCCCACACTGGAAAAGATGCCCGTAATTCTGGTCCAATGTGTTCCAGCACCGGGGGTAGGGCCTGCTGGTTGGCATTC
>NW_006790410.1:1604172-1606074 GCF_000442215.2 Lipotes vexillifer | reverse complement strand
CCTGACTTGAGACTGTGAACACGTTCTTGGAGGGTAAAAATTAACCAGCATCTACCTGGTTGGGCCTCAGGCCCCGTAGGCTCCAGGTACTGATCAGAAGAGCGGTCTCCCTCTAAGGCACAGCTGCCGTCATCGCCATTTCACCAAGGCCAGGCCAGAGTAGGGCCCGGGTCTGTGCTGTTCCTGAGGAAACCCGGAATAATTGCACTCATACATCATAGGTTCTGGCATGCGGGTCCCAGACTGAACCATTTATCCAAATTGAAGCCATTCTCCAGAAACAAAATCAGACCCTTTTAATTGAAAATAAAACCAAGCAACCCCAAAGCCTCTTTTTCTTTTCTTAATGAAAGACATTCTTCCTGCTTTCTCATTCCATTAATCACTGAGTTTACACAATCTGTCAAAATAGCTCAGTAAGAAGTCTCCCTCTGCCTTTTCCTGCAGGCCTGGTTTTTCCCAGCGTGCGCCAAGCCGGCCGGGAGTTCAGGCACCCTGGGAGAGCACGAGGAGGGTTCTGCGAGCACGCTGTTTCCCGACTGCAATCCAACCATATATCTCAAGGGGCTTCAAAAACCTTGTGTTCCCTTCTAGGTATACACCCCAAAGACGTGACAGCAGGGATCCAAACGTATACCTGCACACCCATGTTCAGAGCAGCATTATTCAAAATAGTCAAAAGGTGAAAGCAATCCAAGTGTCCACTGGAGGACAAACGGATAAACAAAAGGTGGTCTTTATGTACAGTGGAGTATCATTCAGTCTTAAAAAGAAAGGAAATTCTGACACATCCTACAACACGGATGAAACTCGAGGTCATTATGTTAAGTGAAATAAGCCAGTGCCCCCCCAAAAATAAATATATGATTCCACTTCCATAAAGTACCTAGAGTAGTCAAACCCATAGAAACAGAGAGCAGAATGGTGGGTGACAGGGGCTGGGGGAGGAGGGATGGGGAGTAAGTGTTTAATGGGGACGGAGTTTGTTTTGCAAAATGAAAAGCGTTCTGTTCATGGATGGTGGTGACGGTCTCACAATACGAAAGTACTAATGCCCCGGAACTGTACACTTGAAAATGGTTAAGTTATGTTATGGGTATTTTACCACAATCAAAAATAGTTTGTGTTCTTTGACCTCGAACCACCTTAGGAGTCCCTCCAAGAACATGACTGGCCAGGATATTGCCCAACGATCTCCGTGCGAGGATGCACACCGGCCGTCCGTGACCAGAGGACAAATGGTCATCACGTACATACTGGGTTCTGTACTGTCATCAACACTCGTGTGTATGCAGAGTTAGTTACAAGTGGGGAAATGCTTATATTACCACGTTGATGCTAAAATAATACATATGATCTCAAGTTGGTAAACTTGAAAAGCACAGAATGTACACAGCATACAAGAGGGTGAAAACATTGCTCCCTGGGTGGTAATATTAGGACATTTTTCCTGCATTCTTAACATTTCTCCCTCTTTTCCAAGTCTACAGCAAATGTATTACACAAAAATTACTTTGTAGAAAAAGAATCAAAAAATAATTTAGGAAGCAAAGGCATGTCCGTTCCCTGCGAATCCTCTCCCACCCCCTGAGCAACACAGATGACAAATGTCCCCTCCCCTCCTAGGGCAGGACAAGAGAAAACATGTGCCTGGCCAGCTGAGAGCCGGGCCTGCCTCACTCAGCCGCCAGCCCAGTGGACGCGAGCAGAGGTGTGCTCCCTTTCCTCCACCCCCAGCCACTGGACGCTTCAGGTCTTTCCAGAGAAGAGAAACTGGAAACACACCTGTCCAAGATCATGGGCAAACTCCCGAGTCCCCACGGCGTCCTCCTGTTATCACAAAGGCTTGTCCCCAGGAGGACCAGATAGAGCCTCCAAGAATGGGGAAGTGATGTTTCAGCA
>NW_006790410.1:1602236-1604099 GCF_000442215.2 Lipotes vexillifer | reverse complement strand
TTTCGGCAGGAGCCCCTGGGGCAGTGAAAATTTGGCAGAACCAGAGTAAGTAGCGGCCCAGGAGCTGGCAAGCAGGAGGGACAAGCAGGGCCACGCGCGTGACCCCGGCAGTCAGACAAACAGCACCCAGGAGGAGCGCCGGCACGAGTCACGCAGAGGGCGGCGATGTCCCCGGGCTGCAGGTGGGGAACGGAGAGGGCAGTCACGGGACAAAGGGCGCCTTCTACCCCAGACCTGTGGCCGCCAGAGCCCAGCTCTTTCCTCCCAGCACGCTGCCTTTGATGTGCATCCAAAATCACCAGTGGTGAGGGGTGAGCACTCAGGAAACCTCTGAAGAAGGTGATGGATTGCGAGCGGAGAACGCCAGGACCGAGTCAATGGGGCCCTTTTGTTCCCGCAGCCCGACGGGAGGAATGTGTACAGAACACAGACGCCCCAGCTAATGGCCCAGCCTGGCCCGGGGGCGATTCGCAAGGCCAGCTGTAGGCTGCTCCCCCGCGCCCTGGGAGGCTCCACCATGAGTGAGATGCAACACAGAGCAGCTGTGGTCCAGGGTAATGAGGGGAGCGGATTCCTGAGTCCTCCAGTGTGAAACGACCGGCTCCCGAGTTTCCGGGGCACAGCCGCCTCTCGCTGCAAAGCGCCAGGCGGGCGCCACTGCACGCATTGCCTGTGCCTGTGCCTCTGCCTGTGCCTCTACCTCAGCCTCTGCCTCTGCCTGTGCCTCTGCCTGTGCCTGTGCCTGTGCCTCTGCCTCTGCCTCTGCCTGTGCCTGTGCCTGTGCCTCTGCCTCTGCCTGTGCCTGTGCCTCTGCCTGTGCCTCTGCCTGTGCCTCTGCCTGTGCCTGTGCCTCTGCCTCTGCCTCTGCCTCTGCCTCTGCCTCTGCCCCTTCTCCAGGGCCTTGGCCTTCTTCCACTGGGGCACCCGACTCATTCGTGTGTCTTTAAAACCTCGGGGTTTGTTGTTCATCACCAGCTTCGGAAAACCTACGCTCAAGAGGTTCCAGGTCAAACCCTGTGGCTGCCACCCCCTCAGACACGACGAAAGGAGGTGACACCCTTCCCACCTGGCGGGGGGGGGCGTCCCCCAGCACACGGGCGCAGACTGGCTGGGAGGGGCACCAACAGGCTGCCACTCGGGAAGCTGGAATGAGGAGCCCCCTCAGATGTCTCCTCAGTCTTAGAAACAGAGCCGCGCCCACGCAGGGCGTCCTGAGCGCTATCGGCTCCCCCAGGGAGAAGAGGAAGGGGAAAGCTGGCAGCTGGCCACGTGCCACAGTCAGAGCTGAGGAAGGAGGAAGGGGGCGGAGGCTCCATGTCCGAGGAAGCAGCTGCGGCTGGGACCCCGGCCAGCGACGGACGGCGGGCACTCGAGAGCTTTCAGAGCCTTCACCAGGCCCCCGAGGAGGGGTGACGTGGGCAGGGGACCATGGAGACCCCTGGCCTTGGAAACAAGTCCCAGCACCGCGGAGGGCCCTGGGTTCCACTCTGGGACCCCGCCCAGCACCACACCACCCCCTCCATGCACAGGCTCAGGCCCCTGTGACCAAGGGGGCACTCACCTTCTGTGGATAAGGACCAGGCACAGGCTCTGTCCCCAGACAGACCTGGGTTCCAAGCAGCCCCATGACACAGGCAAATGACTTAAGCTCACTGCGTCTCAGTGTCCATTACGGAAAACAGAGACAAAAATGTTATCTTGCAACGTTGGGTGACGATGTCTCTGATCGCGGAGAGCAAGCACCCCATCGCGCATGGGTAACCACACCATCAAAAGAAGGCATTAATCTTGCAAGGTTACTAGGCTGGGAGCAGGGGAGATACTTGCCAAGGGCTTCCAGCCCAGGCGGGCGGGCGTAGGGGG
>NW_006790410.1:1598954-1602199 GCF_000442215.2 Lipotes vexillifer | reverse complement strand
GATTGGGGGCGGGGGGGCACGGAACGTGAGGAAACCTCTTCCCCCGGAGTTGGTGGCTCTGGGGGGCACCTCCTTGGCACGATCAGGAAATGCTCCACCAGAGAGAATTTTCCTGATCACTGACACAGACTCCTTAGACATAAATTTTTCATTAATTTAGCCCATTTGGGACCAAATCTATTAATACCAGATCATTGCCTTCTTTTTAAAAAAATTAACATAGCCCTTTTAAAATGTCTAGGGGTCATCACGATGACTATCCTCCCCTCAGTGACACAGTAGGGCATTCTGATGGCTCCTATCAGTGGCCCCAGGTGGCGGTCATCCTCACCTTCACTGGCCTCCTCCCTCCTATCCAGCAGAGGCAGTCCCCAGCGGGGGTCTGGGACAGCAGGTAGGAGACATCCGGCCGGCCTGCACCAGGGCCAGGCGTGCAGTGGGGACCCCAAGTGCACACAGAGCAGGAGAGATGTCCCTGCAAGAGGGCCTGGCTCGTGGCTCTGGCAGGCGGACACACCCGGCTGACCCACACCAAAATGATGCGTGCGGGTGTCAGGGGGAGGGGTGCGGTTCGCCAGACTCATTCCTGCCGTGCAAAGTGCAACGGGAAGCTCCAGAAACCTGGGGATTCTAGTTTTCTGCTTTTATGGGGAAAGGACAGACATCAAGGAAATACCCACGCTGAGCTCACTCACAGCTACAGAGCAGCCAATCTGCCTTTTCTAGGGACTCAACACACTGCAAGATTCAAAACATCTTCTGAACCCTGAGATGGTTAACTCACATTCAGCAGCATTCTGCCTGAGGCAATTTTTAATGTCTAGGTGTTTTAAAATCAGTGAGGCAGCACGGAAAAATACACCCTCTCTGTCAGACAGCTGGGGTTTAAATATCATTCCACGTGGACAGGCCACACAACACCCTCCCGCACCCACCTCTGCTTAACAAAGAGGATTCAAAGAAGTAACTCTTTCAGTAGCCAGAGTAGTGCCCAGAACCCGGACAATAATGAAAGCAGTGATGATTCTGAACACTCTTGTTAACAACCAGGAAAACGTAGCAGCTCTGAGTTAACAGAATGCCTATTTAACTAACCAACTGGCCAGACCCCTTATTCTGGATCAAGAGATAACTGCAAAAGACTCCACGGGGACAGGGCCGGCTCTAGGTCACTGATGACCCCCATGCTTACCGGGTCGCAAAGGAAAGAGCCTAGGGTTCGGGGTCTGTGTACCTCTGGGACCCCATCGCAACCCACCGCCTGGTACCAGAAGACCCATCAAACGCAGCCACAAAACAGGCGCCTCTCCAAGAGAAAGCAGAGCCACTGTAAGGAAGCCTCTCTACTCAGGGAGCTGTGGATGCACTGGGTGGCTGGGATACAACAGTAACTTTCTGCCTGCTGGAGGCGGGCTATTTCTCTAGAAGGAACAGCCGGCACCTCGCCCCCATAGGAGTTTGGGGGCAGGGGTCGGGGTGGAGCAGGGCTTGGTTTGGGTACAAAAGGCTTTCTCCTAGCGTGGTGGTGGTTTTTGCCAGGCTGACCCTAGAGGAGGAGCTGCGCGCGCACAGAGAGCCAGAGGGCTGGGTTTGATCTAGTCCCCAGCTGTTTTGCACTTTAATAAATGTACTCACCTGTAAAATGGGCCTTGTGTACAAGCTGCCATCGCCACATGGTGGGTCAGAAATCGTCCCCTCTTGGCCTTTCCCCTCTCTTTTCTTGCCTTTTTGCCTTATTCCCAGGCCATTTTTAATCCCATCAGTAATATCTCCTGCAGCCCAGGAACATACTTTGACCTGGTGACCTTTAGCTCCCAGGGTCACACGTGCAAATAGCTCCATTGAAAACCCATAGGTGCCAAAGCTACACTTTGTAAAGGCCAAGTCAATTTGCATCCAGGAACACCAGTTCCCTGAGGCTACTACTTTTTCTATCTTTTCCTTGGTTTGTAAAGAAATAATTCATCTGCTGCTGCTGCTAACTTTGGCACCTCAGCTGAGGAATTTGCAGCCAGGACATGCATCCACTTGACAGACAAGCAGCAGCAACTTCGGGGCCCTGGAACCTCACTGTCCTGGCCGAATCCTGGGCTGCACCTGGCCGAATCCTGGGCTGCACCACCACGTTGGGCAACAACTTGGACAAGATACTTAGCCTCTCTTTGCCTCTCAGTTTGCACATCTGTAAAATGGAGCACGAATCCCAGCTCCCTCCAAGGGCTGTTATTTGGGTGAATGCAACGAATGCATGCAAAGCATTTAGCACAAGCACACACTCCATAAGCATTTGCTACGACCATGCTATTATTACTTCGTCTCCGGGGTCACTATCACTTTGTAAAATTACTAAGTAAGATTACTGTTACTTTGTCTTTGAGGTCAGGAGCCTGGCCTCCTGCCAGATCCCACAGTCAGCTCCCAGTGCACAGAGGTCCCCTCGTTCTCCGCAGAATGGCCTTGCCCACTCCACCCTCCAGCTGCAGCAACTCCCTGGCCCCTCCAGGCCTCCGCACAGAAATGCCTCTCTTAATACTTGTTGATTGATTTGCAGATATAACCTCCCAGGCCCTAAAGAGGAGAGAATCACAAGGACACACAAATCTCTTTCAAAAGGCAAAGAACTAAAGCACTTCAAAAAGAATATGCACAGACCACGTATACCAAAATGTCAAGACGGTTAGTTCTGAAGGGCTTTGCGATATCGATGCAATGATAATTTTCAGTCACATTTTCAGAATAGTTAAAGAGTCCTCCAAGAACACGCATTCACATTACAAAAGAGTGAAAATGGGGGAAAATTCTGCCAGAAGATCAAAGTGTGTGAAGGACAGGGACACCCTCAGGGTCTGGGGGACTTCTAAGTGGGCAGTGACCTCCCTCAACAGCGGTCTCTGCAGGCCACACACCCCATGGGCTTTTATTTTTTTAACCACACTGGAGAATGGGGGGCACCCGCCAGCGTTGTCTCAAGAATTCAAGAGGAGCTCTTCAGCCCCTTCCCGCCACACAGATTTTCAAATCACTTCAAGCAAACGACCCCATCTCACTTATCAGACCCCGGCGGCGCCCACCGAGCCCCGGACCCTCCCTCTTCCTGCCTGTCAGCGACAGCGCCGGCGTGGCAGCAGGCACGTGCCGCAGGTGGCCCCGGCCCCGCACGCCCCCGCCCTGTTCCCGCTCCTTCAGAAGTCAGGAAGGAAGCGCCAAGGGACCCTCTACTTCCCGCCCAACACGGGGAAAGGGAA
>NW_006790410.1:1593622-1597136 GCF_000442215.2 Lipotes vexillifer | reverse complement strand
CCCCGGCCGAGCCCGCCGTGTTCACCCGACTCTGTCCCTGAGCCCCGCTCCCCCGTTCCCGGACCCCGGCCGAACTCTCGCCCCCAGCTCAGGTCCCCGCGCGCCCAGAGCTCCGTTCCCCTGCGCGCCCCGAGCCCCCTGCCCGCTCCCCAGGAGCAGACGCCGGCGCCCGCCCGCCCGAGACAAAGAGGTTGGCGGCGCGTGCCCCCCTCGAGTACCTGGGCGAGCGGCGGCGCGGTCCCGTGGGGCGCCGCCGCAGGGCCCCCTCGAGGCGGCGCGGGCAATCGCCGCCTCCACGCCCGGGCCGGCCGGTCACCTGGACTCATCGCCCTAACAAAGCAGCGCGCTTCAGGCGCGCCCGGGGCCCCGTGCGGCCCTGCGACCTCTCTGCGTTGGCCAGGTGGGACTGAGAATTATTAGACCCGTTGAGCAGCCCAGACTCAAAGTGTTCACGGGCTGGCGGGTCCCAAATAGGCAGGCAAAGTCCTGGTTCCTGCACAACTGGTTCGTTCGTTCATTCATTCATTCAGCGCTATAATTATTGTACTCTAAGAAAGCGAAACCTCGCTGCCCTCCTGTGACTTACAGTCTACTGGGGGTAGTGCACACATAAAGCAGCACGGCCGTAACAGAGGAAACCCAAGATGCTTTGGAAGCCCTGGAAAGTCCAGCCAACGGAGGCAGAGGGTCGGGAAAGACTTTAGAAGTCACGTCTTCTTGAAATTAGCAAGATTTAGGCAGGCCAGGAGTGGACAAGAAAGAAGGTCCCAGACAGAGGGACGCTCAGAGGAGGAAAGGCAGATAGATGCCAACATCCCCAAGACACAGATGCCCCTTACTCAGTCCCACAGCCTCGGTTTCCCCATTGGTGAAAACAGGGAAGTGGACAGCATGCTCTTGAAGATCCCCTTGTAAAATGTAGGCCCTTCTGCAGAATTAGAAGTGCTATTCCTCCTGTACAAAAGAACAGTTTCATCAACACTTTATCTTGTGAACGCACAAAGCCCCTTACACAAGGAAGATGTTTCCAGGAAGGCACTCCACCCTACTACCTGCAGAAGAAACATAGATTGCATCTGTCACCTGGACCAAATGTTCTTAGAATCCCACCTGGAAAAGTGGGCACATCTTGGAGTGCAGTTACCAGGAATTGTCCCTGATTCAGGAATGCAACATCCAAACCCACCCTGGCTCTTCAGGAGCAGCCCTGCCCGTCCTGTCTGAGCACCGAGCAGGAAAAACATGGCTTGTCAGGACGAGTGTAGAGACTGAGCAGGAAAATCATCTCTGAATGGACTTCTTTAAAAGTAGCCAGCCATCAAAAACCTTGTGGCCCTGAATCCAAAGTAAGTGTGTCCAGGGAGGAGACACAACAGACCCCTTGTTTGCATCCCTGAGGACCCAGGCCAGGTATGCTCAGACTCTACTCTCACTGTTCACCGTCTCTTCAGAAGGATTTGAAGAATCTCTGCAATGCTCTGATTTCTCAAGAAGTCAAAATCACTGGACTCTCATTCCCAGCTGAGTAGGGCATTCATTCCTTGAGGCAAAGTCTTCCTGAGCCCTGAGCCCCAGGCCTCGGAAACAGAGCAGACATTTTTCCTGCCCTCTAGGACACCCCAGCCCAAGAGGTGACAGGATGAAACAGGAGGTGTGGAGGAAAAGAGCCTCAGGGGAGTTGGGGATGTCGCAGCCGGCTGACCCCTCAGTGGGAGTGAGGCAGGTCCTGTTACTATCCCCTTTTTACTGATAGGCTAAAATCATAGGTAACTTGCCCAAGGTCACCAGCTGCTCAGCTACAGAATATGATAAGGACCCAAGACCGTCAGGCCTACAAGCTACCCTGATTTTTTTCCAAGCTGCCCTGCTCTGCCCATCCATCCAGCACAATTGTACTGAGTTGTGTCTTTGCTTAAATATCTCTTCCACTAGACTCCCAGGACGGGGGCAGGGGGTGATGGTGGTGGTGGGAACCTTCAGACCCACAGCCAACAAGTCTATCCATCTTGCATTGCAGAATCCATCACAACATCAAGGTCCGTGTTAGCTGAATGACTAAGTGAATTTGAACTTCATGAGGTATTACAATATCCAATATCCGCTTGCAGAAGCTGGTTAGTAAGTTTGCCTAAGATTTCACAGCTACGAAGCTGGGATTCTTTGTCCCTTTCAGGAAGGCTCTCCTACCCGCAAATTGCTCCCCTCCCCTCCCCGACTAGGGCCAGCCAGTCCCACTGACCCTGCTGCCCTCTACTGGGCTGGATGCCTTGACCACACCCTTATTTCTGGGACCACAGTGACTTAGATGCCAATTCATGCAGTGTCTGTCTTCACACCTATACAGTGTCCTCAGAAGGTAGAAGGCACACTGGACCTGGTGTCCCCTTGCCATCTCTGCTAGCCCGTGCAACTGGCTCCCTGATTCACCAAAGTGCAGACTCCACACCTGGCCCAGAGTCTCCTAAGGGGTGATCCATGCCCCACGAGGCCATCCTGGGTCCAGGGACGCCACACTTCACAGGCTGAAACTTTGAGTTCCCAAGAATTTAAACAAAAACAAGGCATGCAGCAATTATCTAATAGAGAATGCGCAATTTTTCCATCCTCACCCATCCAAAAATATCTCAAACCTGAAAACAAAAGTCTCAAACCAATTTAGATGAGGGAAAAGCCGGCGTATACCAAGAATGGCGGTTCCCTTCCCAGCACTCCATAGGGAGCAGGTTGCAGGGGTGGGTGAGGAGGGAGGTCTGGGCAGGAAACTCTAGTGTCTCTGTCCCCCCTCTCTGCAGCTTCACTCTTGTTCTTCTCAGCCAGGAGCTCTGAAAGAACTTTTTAGAAGCTTGTCATTGCCATAAAGATGGTCTTGGCCATGGCAAAAGTCTGATACATTTTTGGCCTTTTTTTTTTGCGATACACGGGCCTCTCACTGTTGTGGCCTCTCCCATCGCGGAGCACAGGCTCCGGACGCGCAGCCACAGCGGCCATGGCTCACGGGCCCAGCCGCTCCGCGGCATGTGGGATACTCCCAGACCGGGGCACGAACCCGTGTCCCCTGCGTCGGCAGGCGGACTCTCAACCACTGCGCCACCAGGGAAGCCCCATTTTTGTCCTTTAGATCAAAGGGAATATGTGAGCAATGACTTGGATATTTTTCCTATTTCTTATTTTCTTGCCCTGAAAATTAATATTGTTCAAAGAGCCCCTGAAACGGGTAGCTGGAAACATTACAGCTGGATTGGTAAATTTGCCCAAGATTTCACAGCTAGGAAGCGGGGATTCTTGGTCCCAGCTGTAACAAATGCTGTGAGGAAAGGGTGGGGTAGGAGTGGGTGCACGTGCCTTAAGATACTGTGTCCCTCAAGACCTCCCTGGGCGGGCTTCCCTGGTGGCACAGCGGTTGGGGGTCCCCCTGCCGATGCAGGGGATGCGGGTTTGTGCCCTGGTCAAGGAGAATCCCACGTGCCGCGGAGCGGCTGGGCCCGTGAGCCATGGCCGCTGAGCCTGCGCGTCC
>NW_006790410.1:1587389-1593612 GCF_000442215.2 Lipotes vexillifer | reverse complement strand
AAAAAAAAAAAAAAAAAAAAAAAAAGAGCTCCCTGGGACTGTCACCCTCTCCTTACTTTCCTTCTCCCCCTCAACACACAGACCTTACCCGCAACCAAACGCCTCACCTTTTCTATATCCCCAAACCTTTTGCAAACCTATGGAACCTTGGTACCCTCTCCCCCAAAATGCACAGACACACCAACTTCTGCAAGGTGGGCTCCAGGAGACCACTGCCTGGACACAGATTAACTCTCTGTGCCGCTGGTTCCACCCGGTCTCTGGGAAGTGGGCTCCTAGACAGCCATGATCAGGGATCACACCCTGGGAAGTGAAAGGAGGGCAGGAGACGTGGGGTGGTAGTGCTGAGACCTGCCCTGGGGAGTGCTGCAGCAAGGCCACCCTTTGCAGCTGAGGCCGTCCCCAAAGGAGGCTGATGACAGAGGGCTGCTTCCCAGTGGCCGGGCCAAAAAATGTTCACTGAGGAGAGATCTGAGTCACTACTGCAGGGCTGGCTGCACTCCCTTGGGATGCTCTTTGACCCACAGCTGTGCCCAGCGCTGGGACTACCCCAGGAATAGCTGACTGGTCTCTCCGTTCTCTCTCCATATTGAGAACGGGAGGATTGCCCACCCCGTTTGTGTCCCAGGAGCAGCCTGCTGATCGAACCCTGCTGGGCTCCATCCTGCAAGTGCTGGGGTGCTTTCCCTTCCCCCGTGACAAGCAGGCCTCACGGGGAAAGCAGGAGCGCTGCACTTTCCTACCTGTTGGTCCCCCAGGGTGACCAGCTTAGAGCAGCAGCCCAGGAAACCATGGCAACGAGCATGAGGACAAATACGACAACCGTAGAGAGGAAAGAAAAACAGACTCTCCTGAGCAGACGTGAGCCAGATGTGTGTGTGTGTGATTGTGAACGTCTGGTGCTTGTCAAAGCCTCAATAGTGGGCTTTGCCGTCCCTGCAGCCAAGCGCACTCCTAACAGAATCAGGACGCGCGGATCCGTCTGCCCATGCTTCTCGCACCGTCTGGAGCGAAGGGGAGATAACCGGTCCACTCAAGGAGGAGCGGCTAGATTCGTCCTCCCCTCCACGCCATTATCTTTGACCACCAACACCTCTACTCCCACAGTCCTCGCCTTACACATCTGGTCGGCAGGGGGCCCTTGCTCAGGAAGCCATCCCCCTGCCTTCTAGCTAGACTGACCACTAGTTCCTCGTGTGCAGGGACTCTGTTTCGCAGCTCTGCATCCCTAGCAGATGTGGGGGGATGTGGTTGGTTCTAAGACCGGGGCAGGCAGCCTACAAGGTGAGCTGGAGCATCTTGTAGCGCCAGAAAGTGAGGACGTGTTCAGAGCACAAAAGGATCAGCGCCGCCCCGTTGAAGGGACACAGCAGAGGGACCAACTCGAAAGAGCTCCCAGTGACCAAACCTGAGCAATTTGAGCAAAAAAATAAACATCATCATTTTGGGTTATAAAGTGTAAAATTAAATGCCCATGAGTCCATACTGACTGAATGAATAAATGAATGAATGAATGAATGAATGGGGAGAACAGGCAAAACTCTCTTACAGAAGAACTCCAAATAAGTTTTGTAGATAGCTCCCCCTGCCAAGGAGATGCACTTTATTCCCCACCCCTAGAGTGTGGGCTGTGCTTAGGACTTCCTTCCAAAGAGTCAAGTGTGTAGGGTGGAGGGGGTCTAGGAGTAACTTTAAGGTGGAGAAACCTGACAGACGTGACCTCAGCCAGGTGATCAAGGTCACCAGTGATGAGTCACCTTGAGAGTGTGTGCCCTTGACCTGACGTGGTGAGAATGGCGCTCAGGTCTTCCTCCCAGTAACCAGGAACTCCAGCCTAACTGTGAGTGAGCATCAGGCACGTCCCAACTGAGGGACAAAACACCTGACCAGGCCTCCTCAAAACTGGCCAGGTCAGCACGAACGAGGAAGTCAGAGAAACTGTCACAGCTCGGGAGCCTGAGGAGACACAAAGAGTAAATGTCACAAGGTGTTCTGGATGGGATCCTGGGACAGAGAAAGGACAGTACAGGCAAAGGTGTGGCCTCCAAATAAGCTGCTGACCTGAGTTAAGAGTGATGTCCCAATACTGGTTCCTTAGCTGTAACCATGTGGCATTATGATATAAGATGTTAAGGGCTGGAAACACTGGGGTGGGGCGACCAAACAGAACTCTGTACAGTCCTTGCAACCTTTGTGTAAATCTAAAGCAATTCCCAAATAAAACATTTATTTTTTAAAATGCCATTGAAGCTATAGGAAGAAAGTGGCTTCTTTGCAGGTGGCAGCACGGCTGTGCATCCCTGACTGCAAATATCCAAGTGCAGAGCCGTCACCGTGGATGGGCCCTTTGTACCCTCGGGTAACCCAAGTCCCCCCAAATTTTCTATGAACCTCTGGCTACAAAAAAACGAGCTTACCTTACCCAGGGGAACTTGTCCAAACTGGAATTCATGGAAGTGCTAAGCTAGTTCCCTCAGTTTCCCTTTCACCTTCATATTTCACCACTTCTTAAAAGTTTTCTTTTTTAAGTGAAATTCTAGATTTATTCAAAAAGAAATGAAATTTCCTGGATGAAGCATTTGTGTAATAATATTACTTCTAAATCTGTGTCTCAGAAATAAATGGCCAAATAGTTATATTTATACTTTTAAGCATTAATAATAGGTACTATTCAGGATACACATTGTGAAAAAAGACATGATTTAGTCTTTGCTAAAGATAATTGCTAAAACGTACATATCATGATTACTTAAGATAACATGGACATTTAATTAGAATATAACAACATCTGACTCTTGTCCTGTGGACATGAAAGGAAAAATACAGTAATCCATTTTACCCATTACATGTTACAAAATCAGACAATGAATTTATAAGCAGTGTTTTATAATAACAGCAATTTAATTTTAAACAAATATATTCCCGTCCTCTTCCTTTATCTTCTATATGTATCTAACCAGTAAAGCCTACTATATTGCTGAAATCAGTAATAATCCAATCTATGATGCTTCAAATTTTTTCTTCATCTTCAGCACCTAATTCAAAAATACCGTGAAATGAGCAGTTCACGACATTCACGTCAAGATAAGTTATGATTCTTGCACAGTACCATCTTCAGGGGCCCCCAGAAGACCCAGGGGCTACCCCAACAGAACCTGCAGAAAGGGAGTTCATGGTTGTCTCTGGGCTGCCCACCTGTGCCCTCAGGTCCCAGCAGGCTCTGGTGGCCACCCAGACAGAGCCCAGGACCACTGAGAGCTGATCTCGTGCACAGACCCCTCCAGGCCTGCTGAGGTCAGCCCCCGACCATGGCTGACCAACCAAGAACCAGGCTGCGCTTGGATCTCCTGGCCAGTTACACAGTTCTCACCAACCCGCCCAGTGTCCAGATGGACCACCTGGACAGCAATATTTCCCCACCAAAGAACAGAAGAATGAAGGTGTTTAGGGCAGGGCCCAGGGTAGTGGACACAGAGACCCCCCCCTCCCTATAGACCCACAGACATGTTCCCATGTCCCATGTCAGCCCCACCTGCAAGGCCTGAGACAGATCACGTCCTCGGGTCAGGAGGGGACCCTCGTTAGGGAAGGCTCGCTCCCACTCAAACTCAGGGAAGCCCCCTGTTTGAGGCAGAGAAAGGCCAGGAAAAGCCTGTTTGTGTAACCAAGCAGGACCCCACGGGGCCTTCCCAGGACAGACCCCTCCCCCATATGCTCTGCCTTAGCTCCTCTCTGAGGTACCTAGATAATAGGATTTGATGCACATTTTCTGAGTTGCTTTACAGATGTGAAAACCCTCACCAAATGGAAGATGTTAACTACTTGATGACCATGAGCCCATAGCCCCCAGGCCTCCTGGAGCCTGAGGATCAGTAATGTTAACCCCTGTGACAATGCCCTGTGACCTCACCATCAGCCAATCAGAGAATTGTGCACTAGGTGATCACATACCCTGCGACACCACTCCCTCACCTGGCTTTTAAACATGATTTGCCAAAACCCTTCTAGGAGTTTGGAGTTTTGGGGGGCACGAGCCACCCGTCTCCTTGCATGGCCCTGCAATAAGCCTTCCTCTGCTCCATACTCTGATGTTTCAGTTTGTTTGACCTCACTGTGTGTCGGGCACACAAGCTTGCGCTAACATTTGCAAGCTGGACTGCAGTCCTGGGCCTGGCACTTCAGAGGATAGTTAGAACAGAGGAATGAGCCTGCCAGAACTGAAGACAGAAGGGAAATGGGATCTCTGCAGGCTTCAAATAGTCCCTGCCACTGCCAAAGCCATTAGTGACACAGACATAAGCACGCGGAAGAGAGCTTCGGGGCTCAAGGGGTGAAAGGCCACATGAGGGGCAGCAGGCAGGAGCTCCCCAGCAAGAAGCCCCATCAGGCATCCCTTCCTGCAGATCACAGGCATCTTCAGCCACCTCCTACTAGTGACTTATTAGTCAGAGGCTGTTATGGGCTGAATTGTGTCCCCTAAAAATTGATGTGTTAAAGTCCTAACTCCCAGTGTCTTATTGTGACTGTACTTGGAGATGGGGCCTGTAAAGAGGTTATTAAGGTAAAATGAGGTCGTTAGAAGGGACTAATCCAATCTGACTGGTATCCTTATAAGAAGAGGAGATTGGAACATAGACATGCACAGCGGAAAGACCATATGAGAAGATGGCCGTGGACACACTAAGGAGAGAGGCCTCAGAGGAGACCAACCCTGCAGACGCCTTAATCTTGGACTTTCAGCCTCCAGGACTGTGAGGGAATAAACTGTTGGTTAAGTTCCAAATCTGTGGTGCTTCGTTATTGCAGTCCAGACAGACTAATACAGCGGCCCCAATTGTTGGCTTAAAACACATCATGGAGATCATTCTCTGATTCATTCATGCATTTGTGTATTCAATGAAGGGTCGGTCACCAGACACCACTATGCATCAGGCACAGGGCAGTTAGATGCTGTCAGATCCTTCACTTAACATCCAGCCAACAGAACTTTCCAGAGCACACATACTTGCCAAGGCTGTGCTGGATGCTGAGCCCTCACGGTGTGTTTGTAGAGTTGAACTTTTACCCTCATCCTGTGGCAGCCCGGGCTTCTGGGATCACCCCAGTGAGAGGCCAGGGCCTGAGATAGGTGACTGACAGTAGGCAAAGTTGGGTGGATCTGAGGATCCCAGAATCTTCCAGCTGGAAGAGTCCCTTGCCTCTGCCCTGCATGCCAGGATGTCCCCGTTACCGTCCCTGACACAGGCTCACTGGGCTCAGCTTGAAGGCTTCCAACAATGCAGGCCACCCAGCTTCAGAAACGCCAGTCTGTTTTCATGAGGAAGGGCTTTGGCTGGTAGTGAGGCCCTTCTGGAGATTCCGCAGAGGCTGTGGGGCACAGGGCGGGAGCGGATGCCCTGGGGAAGCTCTCTGGAGGAGCTGGGAGTGTGCAGGGTGGCACTGGAGAGGGGGGAGCAGACTGCAGGCACAAAGCAGGGGCCTTGGTATGGGGGGCAAGGGTGGCCATTCCTGAGCTTGGGCACAGACATTCGAGGACGTGGCCTGGAGCGGACAGCACAGGGACAGAGGTGAGAGCCCAGCTGGAGGATACGAGGTCCAGGGCAAGGAGGGGAATTTGACAAAGAAGTTTGGAGCTGTACCACAGACACGTCTGTGAGCCTTAGTTTTCCAATCGGGAAACTAAGTACAGGGCTTCCCAAGATCCCACATGCCGCGGAGCGGCTGGGCCCGTGAGCCATGGCCGCTGAGCCTGCGCGTCCGGAGCCTGTGCTCTGCAACGGGAGAAGCCACAGCAGTGAGGCCCGCGTACCCGAGGACAGCTGAGACGGTTCTCGTGCAGCCCTCGCACAGGGTCTCACACAGTGTGAACCCCACAAACAGCCTCGGTCGCCGTGACTGCATGGGATGTGGAGGTTGGCTGGGGGTGGGGCTGAGGGCCGGGTGCCAGGAGAGACCTGGTTTGCTAACCTTGCCTGGTCCCATGTGGTCTGGGGCCAGTCCGTTCTCTTGTTCCCATTTCCAGAGGACATTATAGAAATAAATATTTACCGAAGCAGACAGACCATTGGCCTGGGGCTTTGTGGTTTTGCTATGCTTTTATTTATTTATTTATTTATTGCCTTTAAACAGTTACGAATCACAGAAGGAGTCGCTCAGATATTTTATGTTCGCTCAGCAGTTTTCCACCGGGAAGCCTGAAGCACTTTGCAGACACGTGATGCGG
>NW_006790410.1:1573499-1587379 GCF_000442215.2 Lipotes vexillifer | reverse complement strand
GTAGGGAAAATCAGACCAGGCTGGCACCCGTCACTCTGCCTGGCAGGGCCTCTCCTGCCCCTTTTAGACTTCGTGCAGACGTCCTGATTCCAGAAAAGCCCAGCAGGTCCACTGGCCACTGTGGGGTCTGCCCAGCCTACCCGGTTTCCCCTCCCAGGCCTGCCAGCGTGTCAGCTCCTGGCCTACGCCTTCACTGACTCACAGCTCAGCACAGCCGGGAGCGAATTTCGTCCTCACAGCACCCTTCCTGCAGCTCCCGCTGTGTCATTTGTACAGTGTACCACAGTGTCTAGGGCTTGGAGCACAGTTTCATAGTGTTCTGGGCAATCATGCCATTTTCCGTAGACAAGGAGACCCTAGAAGGGAGCCCTCCCACATCTCTGTCCCGCTTCTGAGGCAGCAGCTGCCCCCCTCACTGTGCCCAGGTCCCCGAAGTGCTCACCTGGGGGTCTCGGGGGCTCAGGCCCTATTCCCATATTAGTGCAAGCACCATGATAACGACTTTTAAACTTCCCTCAATTCTATAACCGAGGAGGTTTTCTTCAGAAGCATCTGGAACTACAAACACTCTGTGAATCAAAGTAAACATTGTCACTTAATTTTATCCAGATTTTATCCCTCAAGAACCATCAGAGGAAATGAGAAAGACCTAACTCTGGGTTCTCTGGGCAGAAAAGGGAATCTGGAAACTTCTCTGCAGGGTCCTGACCAGTTGGTCTGCCCTGGTGGTGATGCTCTCAGGGCAGCACGGCTAACTCCCAGCCTCAGCCTGGGATGCTGCTGGCACAGCCTGGCGGGAGCAGCTAGCAACTAGGAACCCGAGAGCAGAAAGACAAGACCAGAGAGGATGCTTCTCCCGCCTCCCTCTCCTTCTGTCCTTCTGCCCCCGCACCGCAGACACACAAGTTCCAGGAGTTATTGATAAAATGGTACTAGCTTACAGAGAGTTAGTCAACATAACATTCCTTCTAAACATATATTCCTTTGAAAATGAGACATACGATTTATTAAAATGCACATGCAGCATCTCAGGAATACATGTGTCGCTCATAGTGAGGGCCTGCCTCACCCCTGGCTGAACTCTGGCTTCAGGACGCCGTTGGCCTCTGTACCAGCAAGAGAGGCAGTGCTGGGACCTGGCCACAGCCCACCCATTACACCTCCCTGACCTCAGGTGGCGTGTTGCACGTTGACCTTGGTTCTGAAGTTTGAGATTGTCCCTATGCTGGACAAGTGGGCACACCTACAATAATGATAAAGTCCAACTGATCTGTTTCTTCTACTCGGGTATCTCTCTGCATCGCTGGGGACCTCTGCACCCCCTAACTGGCCACAGCACGTTTTCACGCTCAGTGGGCCCCTCTGTCTTCTCCGCTTAATTGAGAGCTCCCTGGGGACACAGCCTGGAGCCACGCAGGACGCCTGGTTTTGAAATCCTAGAGGGACCAGTTATTCACTGTGTGGCTTTGGCAAGTTAATTAACCTCTCTGAGCCTCAGATTCCTCTTCCGTAAAAAGTGGAAATGATAATTGAACCAACCCTATGGAGCCATTGTGAGCACTGAGCATGTTCCGTGCTCTATTTACAGCAGCCTCCAGCACTCAATGCAGATGTTGGCCATAGCGGCCACTCCCCTGGCTCCCCCAGGGCCCACCTAGACCTGGAATACACCCGATACTTGCTTAGGGTAGCCGAAGAA
The DNA here is from genome assembly GCF_000442215.2 of Lipotes vexillifer. NCBI lineage: Eukaryota > Metazoa > Chordata > Mammalia > Artiodactyla > Lipotidae > Lipotes > Lipotes vexillifer. Next base: position 1,585,680 of record NW_006790410.1, on the reverse strand, counting down.
AACACAGCAGCAAAAATCATTGTGCCACAGGCCTTCCACCTCCCCATCAAAGAAAACTGCCTTGATTTTGTACTCCCTGAATCTTCTGCACTTTGGCCCCTCCTCCCAGATGCCAAAAACCCTCCTGCCTGAGGTGTGGATTCCAAACCAGCAGATCATCAAAATCACACTGGGGGAGGGGCGGCTAAACAGGCAGATTCCTGAGCCCAGACCTCTGAATTCCTGGGCTGGATCCAGGAATGCACTTTAAGAAAAAACAAGTAAAGGTCCCCATTTTTTGTAATTATCCTAAGAAAGAGATGTGTATATGTTCAAGAGAAGAGCTTTGTTTTCCTGAAGCATTATTAACCAGTGTTTCTTTCCTGTTTAAAGACAGTCTTTCACTGGGGGACAGGGAAGCCTGAGCATTGAAAACTAGCTCAAGAATTTAGATGGGCGTATTCCCAGCAGATCCCAGGGAAGAATTCTGACCTGCTGGATTCCTTAGCTGAGCTAACTGCATGGGATCAAAGCTCTTGGTGGTCCCCAGCTCTCTGCATGGCTCACTCATACAGGGGTGGGGTGAGGGGGGGTGGGGGAAGTGGTGGCAGGAGGGGCTAGGAGCAAACCTTTGGCAACTGAGGAGATTTTGACAATCTGAGAGGCAATCCGACACTGAACGAAGTGTGTTGGTTTTCATAGAAGGGGTTTAGAAGGAGCTCAAATAAATACCCGCTTTGCCACAAAGGGCAGAAGAGTGTCCCCTAAACCCGCCCTCAGGAAGTCACCACTGCCCACACCTGGCCACGCTCACTGGTGTGTTACTCTCATGACTTCCTGGGGACCTTGCAGTGGTTCCCCAGCCCCCAGCCAAAAGGAACGAGGCCAGCTTGCCCAGAAGCTGCCAAACAGCACCCAAGAAACCCCAGGCCCCCCCAGGGTTGCAACCCAAGAAACTCTGGGTCCCCCAGGGTTGCACCTTGAGAAACCCCAGGGCGCCCCAGGATTGACTCCGATACATTTTTACTCTCATGAGAAAACATAATGTCACCCCCCTGTGTTTCCTGCCAGTCTCTCTGCCCCCTTGCGTCTCCATCCAAGTCTTGTAATTCCAGGGAAGCAAGTCATTGACCGGGAGCTAGGAGGTCAGCACTGGCCTGTCCTGGCCACGCCGCTAACCACAGGGCCTGGTGGGCTGTCTTCTCCAGCCTCGTTCATTTTTATTTCTAAATAAGGAAATAAACAAATACCCAGCAATGTTGCTGTTTTCCTTCCACTTGTGAACATTCCAAAGTCCAGCGGGAAGTCTCCTGCCTCTGCCCCACCATCCCTGCCCCACCCAAAGGCCTGATCAAGAGCAAATAATTCCTCAGAAGTCAAGACACCTGACAGGTGCCCATCGCCCCTTACAAAAGATGAAGTGTTTCCAGAGGTTGGGGGGCAGAGGCAGCGAAGGGCTGGGCAAAGGACCATATGCCACAGATGCACATGCCACAGAGGCCGCGGCGCAAGCCCAGCACCCCTCTCCGTGCTCATTCAGGAGTCAAATATCTCCTAAGAAACTCAAGCAGTTGGATAATCTATTGATTAAAATAAAACTTTCTTATGAGCTTTGCAGGCTCCAGGATTCGTTTTAAGTGGAGACCCCCTATTCTGTAAAGGAAAGCCGTCGAGTGTGATGACCATCCCCGCGCTTGCCTGGGCCTCCCGTGAGCCAGGACTTCCTGGGTCCTGCCCTCCTACAGGAGGGGAAGTCAGCCGTGGGGCTGCCTGAGGTCCTTAGCCTCCTGGCCACAGCGTGTGTGTCCAGCCAGGCCCCGCTGCTCTTCACCAGATTTGTGTAGGAGGAAGTGCTGGAACATGTACATTTATATATGGAAATGATGGATTTGACTTTCCAGTACTGGGGTTCTTGTGTGTATCCGCTTGGTTGAATGAAAATCCCGTTAAAAAAGGTTTGCAGGGCTTCCCTGGTGGCGCAGTGGTTGAGAGTCCGCCTGCCGATGTGGGGAACACGGGTTCCTGCCCCGGTCCGGGAAGATCCCACATGCCGCGGAGCAGCTGGGCCCGTGAGCCATGGCCGCTGAGCCTGCGCGTCCGGAGCCTGTGCTCCGCAACGGGAGAGGCCACAACAGTGAGAGGCCCGCGTACCGCAGGAAAAAAAAAAAAGGTTTGCAAACCATGAACCTGAGGTTCTAGCATGCGATTCGTAGGTGAGAAAACTGGGCCACGGGATGGGGCAAGTTGCTAGATGTGGCTCTGGTTTCCGTCTCCAAGGCAGCTGTGCCCCACTCCTCGTCCACCGGACTCTTTCTGCTCAGTTCTACCCCTTCCCCGGGGCCCAGCTGGGGGCCAGGCCACTTATCACCTCGGCAGTGGTTATACATTGTTTGAAATCTCAGAACGAAATTTCTGAGTGCTCAGCTCTGAGGGCTGTCCTGACCACCCCAAGGACCTTCAGCAAAGGGGGAACAGATTTTGTGCCCCCTTAGTTGCAACCCAAAAAAGTTCAAAGAAAGAAAAAAGTGAAAGTGGCTGTAATAAAAAGACTTTCCCTGGAATGGGTCTTGATTTCAACTTTTACCCTCATGGTGAAGGGCAAGAAGTGAAGAAATCTTCTCTGCAATTTCATGTTAGTTTAACAAACAGCTTATTGAGCATTAATTTCAGTCCTGCCCCCGTGTTGCCCAACTCCAGGCTCCGTGACCCCACGGAGGAGCCCAGTGACCCCCGGGGACCTGGGTCTACCTTCTGGCACCTGCTTTCCCAAATTAAGCTACTTTCTTTGACTACCACTTGACCCCCAGAGGAAGGAGGTCATTTCCTGCTTTGGACCCTCCGTGGGACGGTGATGAAACAGCTGCTAGGATTCTACCCAAGAAGGTTGTCAGAGACACAAACTGAGATTTAGGTACAAAAGTGTTCCTGACAGCATTGTTTATAATGAGGAGAAATAGAACAACAGGTAAGCACTTCCTGAGGACACACCTCAGGCAGGGAGCCATCTGTGCTTTACAAGCATTAACTTGTCTTACCCTCTCAACAGCCCCTTGAAGTAGATGCTACTGCTGTCTCCATTTCAAAAGAGGGAAAACTGAAACTCAGAGAGGATGGGTTTGAACTCAGCCAGCACTGGCTTCAAGCCTGCTCGACTCTCCAGGGGGCGCCAAGAGGTGCCATGTGACTGAAGTTGGATACATCCATTTAAAAAGATGACTTCAAAGAATTTTCTTAGCAGAAGATTTTGCTCAAACTAAAGTTATTCGGAAAAGATGTACTTACATACATGAAAATATGCTTATGAGAAATCTTGGAAGAAGATGTTGAGTGATAACCAGGGTTATCTCTGGGTGGTAGGGTTACGGACAATTGTTAACCTCAAGTTACACTTTTCTTTACTTTTCTCATATTCCACTGTGGACTTGTATTACTTTCATAATGTGAAAAACACCACCACATTTTCCAGTATTTTAAAATGATGTATACTTGTAGGATAGGGCCCCGTTAGCTTCTGAGACTTCAGTGTAAAGATTAGAGAAGGGTTGCTCTGTATTTTACTACCTCTGTGTAACTTCCTCCAGCCCCTGCTTGATTAAATGTGGAGACTGCAAAGCAGATTTCACTTCTCCAAACAAAAGTGACAAGAAGCAGCTTTTTTATCCTGGCCACCTCATAGCAGGTATGTCAAAATTCTTCCAAATAGTACGGAAAGTCCCAGAGACCAATCTAGATGTCAACCTCTAGGTAAATAATTTTACTTGCCAACCTTCCTTTCTGGAGTGAATATTCCAACTTGTTCATGCTATTCAGTCTCTAGCTTCTGCTCAGCGTCAGGACCTGGAAGGTCCTGCAGTCAGCAGAGGGCTTCCATCTGTGTCATTAAGGAGCTCAGGGTCCAGACCCTCTAGTGTGCTCAATGTAAGTTTGAGAAGTGCCATTTGTCACAATAATAAACTGCTGAAGATGAGAGTGATTTACTTAGAAAGTAATGAAACAGCAGAATCAAGGTCATTTCTGCAGGAACGTCATCCTCACTCCAGTTCATGTTGATACTTGTGCGTGGGTAGCAGTTAAGGGTCAACTTGCACATAATCCTTGGTGCACCCGTGGAGCGTGACCATCATCCTTCATGCATGTTGTGGTGGATGGAAAGTTTGAGAGTTCAACTAGCATTTCAAACATTGAGGAATGAGCCTGCTCTCCCCAGCGTTCTGTCTAATATGGCATTGGATCGGAAAAGCAGGTAGACCAGATGACCGAATGGTGTGGCACATTTACCAGGCAGATTTGCTGAGTTCAGGGGGCACTGGCAAGGCACAGAGGAACCCAGGGTGCCATCAGGGTGTCTGGAAGAGAGTTATGGCTTTCAAAGTGACCAATGTAAAGACGGCTCTGGTGTGGGATGTGGTGGGGAAACCCAGAAGCCAGCAGGAGACACACAGAACAGGTCAGGAACTGCCTGGAGGGCATTGTTTTCTGCTGAACTTTCAGTGCTTGTCAACTGTTTACAATTATAAATTATATATTTTTAAGAGAAAGACGACTGGGACAGTGTTATGGGCTGAGTTGTTCCCCCCAACCCACCCAAATCCGTATGTCGGAGTCCCAACACCAAGGACCTCAGAATGTGACTGTATTAGGAGATGGGGGTCTTTAAAGAGGTGACTAAGGTAAAATAAGGTCATGTGGATGGGCCCTAATCCAATCTGACTGGGATCCTTATAAGAAGAGGAAATCAAGACACAGACACACACAGAGGGAAAATGATGTGAGGACACAGAGAGAAGACGGCCATCTACATGCCAAGGAGAGAGGCCTCGGGGGAAACCAGCCTTTGATCTTGGACTTTTGGTCCCCAGAACCGTGAGGGAATACATGTCTTGTTTAAGTTGCCCAGTCTGTGACACTTTGCTGTACAAACAAGTAATTCTCTCTGTGTGTGTACTCCATGCCAGACAGTACAATTCACAAGAGCTGATTGCTAAACTTTCAGGAATTTTGCCGATTGTTAAAATTTCAAGTTGATAAACACAGGCATCATTAAAAATAAATTATATAAACTTACAGTTAAATGAATCTCATTAAAAATAGGGGTGATAAATTCTCAAAACCTATCACTTCCAAATTATTTTACTATATATCACTATTATTGGTGCTCTAGGGTGATTTCCATCTGTTTTGTCTGCATGGTGGAAGCATGTGGTGTGATCTTGGGCATTTCTTCCCAACGTCGTGCTCAGCAGCATCACGTGACTCCAGCCATGGTGGAAATATTTCCACCACGTAAACTGGCAAGTGATACACATCAGGGTTTTACACTTTTTTCCCAGAGAGCCAGTTGTTGAGCATTTACTGGTTCCCCATTGGCCTTTCCCTGCTGGTCGGAGCAATCATAATCACTTCCCAGATTCCAGGGAGGGTGGGACTGGTCACATGAACAAGACCATGTGTGATGAGATAAGTACATGGGGGCAGCCGTCTTTGGGACGCCCGATCTGTCCAGGGATGATGGAAGGATTGCAGAGGGAGATGAGACATAATTTATGCAAACTATTTCTCTGAGTACCAGGGATGTGGACTCCTCAGTAAACGGCCCTGTTATAATGACGCACTTCACTTTCTGTGCTGAGCGTGGCAGATGCCCTTCAGGAGGAGTTTTTCCACATAACTTCTCCCCCCACCAAGTCGTAGACTACTTGGGAAGGGCTGTTCACCTTGCAACCCTGAAGCCTAGCACACAAGGTGTGTGCTCATTAATTTTTTGTGAGCAGATGAGAAATCTCCTGGCCATCTGGAACTCAGCTGCAGCAGTCGGCGCAAATCTTTGCAAACCTGGAAGCGTTGAGCACAGGCAGCGGTTCCAATGCCAAAGTCTCCAGCGTTACCTTTGTGGGTAGCATGTCCTTCATGTGTGCAGTGTCATCTCAGCAAGGTCCGCAGGGAGCTCAACAACGCAAGTGATGAAAACTACAGTAAGTGTCTTTAAAGACTTACGCATGCCTGATCACGGATCACTGATCATGGACCGATTTTGCTGGTGCGGCCCACACCTCCTCTCTGCCTATGTGTCCTCCGCCTGGAGTGCTCTCACTCCCAGTCTACTTTGTTACCTAACCTCCAGTTTCCCTTCAACACCACCTCTGTCTTTCCTTCTCCCACCTGAGCTGATGTGGAGCCTGGCCCTGGGGCTCCCACTGACCTACTCTGAGCAACAAGTTTGCCTGTTAATTTCTCAACCAGACTCATGGGCAAGTGAGACGGCAGTGGGCATGGAGAATTCTACAGGAGCCCAGGAGGACCTGGGGTCCCCCAGCCCATCCTGGGCTGGCCTCTCCTGGTCAGAGAGATACCCTGGCCTTCACCTAACAATGGCCGAAGGCTGGAGGGAAGGAGATGGGCCCCATGCTTGGTCACACATTAAGAGGGAGGAAATGTCCCCAGAGGCCTGGGAGCAGACTTAACTCGTCTTTCACTCACCAGAGTCCTGCACACGCCCCTCCTGAAGCAGCTGCTGCCCAGGGCAACAGAGCCACGATCAACTTTACCGGACTCACAGCTGGGGCCCTGGGGACAGTGGAGCCTCCAGGCCTGAGGGGGCCTGATGGGCACTGCAGAGAGAGTCCTGACCTCAGTCCTGGAGAGCCCAGCCCAGGTGGGGAGGTAGGACTTGAAGGGGAGCCCCAGAGAAGGACAAATTTATTCCTACTGGCTGCACAAGTTGGAATGGTGGGTCAAGAGGGTACAGGGCTGAACAGAGGAATTATTGGGGCATGAGGGCGCAATAGACAGGCCCTCACCTCAAACAGTATTCATTTTAATCACCAAACTCAAGCTCATTTCTGTTTTCCTTTGTCCCCCTCTCTCTCCCGCTCTGTCTCTCTTTCTTTCTCTTTTTCTTTTTAAAAACTCTTTCAGTGCAAGCATTGTACAGAGTGCCAAATATTGACACAGAAGGAATGTTATGTTAACTCTTCTCAGGGCTGGGAATATATTACACTCAGACCCTTTTAGATTTTTCTCTCAAACTCTGAGCATTTTTTTTTTTTGTCTTGGTTTTTTTTTTTAACAAATGAGGTCAGGAAGTGCCTGAGAACAGATCCATGCAGATTAATATTCAGAGCTCCGTTCTGTAGAAACAGGAAGTGAAGGGTTGTGTAAGAAGACGAAGCTGCCATGAATATGCTCTTGGCTGTTTGAAAAGATCCAGCACCGCTTCAACTTCAAAAATAACTCTGTTCAGTGTAGTCGCAGTCGGGTGTGGGGAATTTTCCGAAATCAAAAGCAGCTGTTTCATCTTATTTAATCATTAGGCTGAGTTTCACAGACTCACGGTAGGAATCACAGAGCCTTGAGATTCCCTGATTAGAGCAGCCTTATTTTCCAGGATAGAGTGAAGCAAGTTTCTTGACGGCAACTGTTTACATTTGTTTGCTGAGCACCCATGAATCCTCTGAGAGCAGAGGCCAGGCCGTTACTCTGAGCTTTCTAAGAACAGATGACTTTACTGCATGAGCATCGGGTACACAGGGGTGCAGCACGTCCTCCCACATAATCCTGGCAGAGCCGAGCAGGGCACCCATGGCAGTCCTGCAGGAACGCTTCTCCCTAACACCGAGGTTCAGAGCCAAGACTTATTTTTAAATTGCATTTATTTTATTGCTGTAAAAGTAGAGCACGTGCACAGTAAAAATTCAAATGTTACAGAAGGGCTATAAAGTGAGTATTAGAAGCCCCCTCTCTTGCACCCAAATCCTCAGTCCATCTTTGCAGAGGTTACAGTTCCTAAGTGTACCAGGTGCACTATCCCAGCATCTCTGAGCATGTGTAAGAGTGAGTGTGTGTGTGTGGCATATGTTTAATATGTATGTATAGATACCTGTATATGCGGATGTAATTGCACACATATCCATTTGCATTCAGAAATAAATATATATATATATACCTATAAATATAGTGCAGCAGTGGGCAAGCTGACATGAGCTTCTTGCAGGTTCTGATTGCCTTGTCTCCCTTGGCATTTTGGCTAATTGGAGCCAGGTCTGTCTTAGGGACAGGGAGATAGGGAAGCAGTGCTTGTGCGTTTTGAAGACTGATGGCCTGGGTTCAGATCTAATGTAACCAACTCTTCCTTCAAGTAACCAGCTCTGTGACCTGTGACCTTTCAACTCAGGGCCTCGGTTTTCTCATCCGTGAAATAGGGGCACAATTTGCTAACTCACAGGATTAAATGAGGTGATGCATGTAGCACTCTTGGCACAGGGCTTGGCTGATGCGTGCTGATGAGCTGTATTACGGTACTACTGACATGGTGAAACAGTGTATCCCCCACCCACTCTGCACTAGCACATCCACCTAACAGCGGTCACAACCCCTGGCTGGTCTTTGGGTCTCAGCCTCTTAGACCTGTTCTCACTGCGCTGAAGTGACTTTTCCAAAGCGCAGGCTCCAGCACAGCCCTGCTCTCTCTTTGAATTCTTCCCAGAACCTTCCCGAAGCCGGGGCCCCTCCTCCATGCTCCTAGACACCTGGGCAACACTTAGTGTGTCTGTGGGGTCCCAAGGCACCTCCGCACCCTGGGATGGTGTGTATTTGTTTTGTGCATCCAGAATCTCATGTGTAACTGATTCACAGCTCATGCTTGTTGATGAATCAATCATAGATAAATCTTCAGATGAACCGGTTTGCAGGGCAGAAATAGAGACACAGGTATAGAGAACAAACCTATGGACACCATAGCGGGGAAAGTGGCGGGGAGGTGGGTGGTGGTGGTGTGATGAACTGGGAGATTGGGATTGACATGTATACACTAATATGTATATAATAGATAACTAATAAGAACCTGCTGTATAAAAAAATAAAATAAAGTTCAAATATTCAAAAAAAATGAAAAAGAAATCTTCAGTTGTTTTTAAGCTGAATCTTCAACCATGTTCCTCCCATCATCTCTGCCATTTACAGAGCACATGAACCTTGAGTACTATGACCAGGAGGTTGCCTCTTGACCAACATTAAAGTCGGCACAGGGCTTCCCTGGTGGCGCAGTGGTTAAGAATCCACCTGCCAATGCAGGGGACACAGGTTCGAGCCCTTGTCCAGGAGGATCCCACATGCTGCAGAGCAACTAAGCCCGTGCGCCACAACTACTGAGCCCACGTGTCACAACTACTGAAGCCAGCACGCCTAGAACCCGTGCTCTGCAACAAGAGAAGCCACCACGACGAGAAGCCCGTGCACCACAATGAAGAGTAGCCCCCACCCGCTGCAACTAGAGAAAGCCTGCGCACAACAGTGAAGATCCAACACAGCCAAAAATAAATTAATTAAGTTTTTAAAAAAAGAATAAAAAAATAAAGTCGGCAAAAGACAAGCAGGACAATGAGACTAAACAATATGATACATAGGAAAAGTAATGGGTGGGTCCCAAGTCTCTGGACAACAGCATCAACTGGTACTTAGACATGATGATATGTTTCTCTGAAGTGACAAGAGGAAACACAGTGACCCCTAAAGTTAGGTCTATGACATGGCCAGCCCCTGACCACTGGTCCCCTGCCTTCCCCAGGTGACACACCCACCTCAGGAGCAATAGGAGGCCAGAAATTCTCTCCCCCAATGTCAAGGGGATGTAAGACACCTCCCCTCCACACGGCACCCAGATGCCTACCCCAAAACCTCACACTTAACAAGCGGTGGGGCAGGTGGATGCGATTCCTAAACTTGTCCCCTTTCTGTGGAATCCACTACTGCCCTCAGGACCTGGACACCAGAGAAGAATCACCAGCTGAGCAACTGCTTGCAAGATGCTTAGCAGGTTAACTGACATGTCCCCATAGGGGACAGTCGGGTCAGCCATGTAGCAGGAGGCTGAGCTGGCCTTCTTATTCTGATATTGTTATTTCCAGGGGTTAGACAATGCAACTTGTACAGAAATTGGTCCTGGACAATGTTGCAAGTGCCCAAGATGGTCCTGATTGCCCTTCCTGCCTCTCCTCTAAAGGCCCTGGTGGCAGGGGCCAAGAGCCTCCACTGTAGGGTTCTGTCTTTGTTTCTCTTGCTCTGTGTGCACTTCTAGACTCTTGGAACTCTGATGGCTGGGAGGGGCTGTTTTCTAGATGCCAAGGAGACCAGGAAGCCCCTTTTTAGGGGCATGAAGTCTGCCTGTTCTCTTCAGGCTAAATGTGCCATCAGCTCATCCTGGTGAGTCAGACATGCCAGCTACTGCCCAAAGTATGCAGGGGTTTAGGTATTTAGGGTTTAGGTATTGTCTTAGCTCAGGTTTCATAACAAGATGCCACAGTCTGGCAGCTTAAACAACAGATGCTGATTTCTCACAGTTCTGGAGGTGGGCAGTCTGAGATCAAGGTGCCAGTACGGTCAGGTTCTGGTAAGAGCTCTCCTCTTGGCATGCAGACTGTCACCTTCTTGCTGTGTCCTCACATGGCAGAGAGAGAGAGCGCTCTGGTGTTTCTTCCTCTTCTTACAAGGACACTAATCCCATCATGGGGGCCCCACCCTCATGGCCTTGTCTAACCCTGATCACCTCCCAAAGGCTCCCCCTCCAAATATCATCACATTCTGGGTTATAGCTGCAACATATGGGTATTCTGGGGGGACACAAACATTCAGTCCACAACAGGTATCCTATTTTCCAAAAACTAATAGTCTGCAGAGAAGTTCATGTTCAGGTAGAATGATTTTCCAGCTGAGACCCTCTCTGACCCTTGACAGGCTTCGGAGACTGTCCATGTTGGAGTTGTGGGCCCTGTGTCCTCTCTGTGCAGCTGCTTCCTGTTAACGACCATTTGGTCCCCACATACTCTTGGGTGACAACGCTCTTACAACCCACTTCTTTGTGTGTGCCACGAGGAGAGAGTGGCCCCTAGGGAGGTGGAGAGGGGTGACCAGACGGTCATCTGGCAAGTGGCAGGGTCAGAACATGAGGCCAGAGCTCAGCCTAATCCCCACGGTGAACCTGCTCTGCTTTGGCGGCCAGCGTGTGTGTGTTTCTGAAATTGAACTTCAAGCGCACGGGGCATGGCCTGTCCACAGCCCCCAGGTGGGCCCAGGTCTCGGTGGCCTCTGAGGAAGGAGAGGAAGGTGCTGTCTCAGAGCTTCTGAAGCCCAGGCTTGGGCTCTCCAGTCACCTGATGGATACGGGGGAGGATGGGCCTTAGGCCTCAAGTGTCTGTGCAAAGTGGGTGGAGGGGAGGGGTGAGGTCCAGGACAGTGCTGGGGGTGATGTTTTGGGCACAGTGGAGCTCAAGGGCACCACCATTCATGAGCCCACCGGGAAATGCTGGCAGCCCCTTGACCAGGGAGCTGAAAGCCTTTGTGGAAGGTGGAAGGTGGTTTGCAGGAGCCTGGCCAGGTTATGTCTGAGGAGATATGGACTGGAGCCTGGGGAGACGCTGAGCAGAGTGTGAGGTCCCAGAGGAAAGGCTCAGGGCCAAGATGGGCAGCACACAGGGAGGGAGGGAGAGGGTGGTGGTGCCCAGACCTGGCCCTGCACTCTCCAGAGTCCCCTCAGTCCTCCCAGCGGCCCCTTGGGGAGGCAGCATTGGAGCTGTTTTCTCAGGTGAAAAATCAGGCTGCAAGTGGCAGAAATGGGATTTGGGCTGCAGTCACCAGCTGCAGAGGGAGCAGATGGGTGACCCTGGGCTGCACCCAGTTGTGTGCATGGTTCGTTTGACCCACGTGGTGGTGTCACACTGTTTTAAATTGATTTCATTGCCAACCTTTAAAACTCAGGTGGCTTTCCACAGAAACTGGGATTCTTGGCTTCTTTTGCAACGGGGAAGTTCTGGCTTAATGGAGCCCACGTTGAGAACTTGAAGGGGAGACCAGGCCCTCATGGTCAGACTTTCTCTGGATGCCTGAGTTTGTGAGCCCCAGGCCAGGTCACAGGGCCATTGATTCATCCCTGCGAGGGCTTTGCCCAGCGCTGAAAGGTCTCTGGGCTTTCCTCTGTGCCAGATGCTCTGGTGCTCTGGCCATCGCTCTGCCCACGTGGGGTTGGAGCCTCAGATCCCAGGCTGGCAGCAGTGAGCCCCACGTGGCTGGTTGCTGGAGTCCCCTGGGCTCTGCGTCAAAGGCCTGCATCTGAGAGGGAATCCGGCTTTTAAGAAAGTCATTCATCCAAGAAAAGCAACGCCGAATCTTTTTTTTTTTTTTTTTTTTTTTTTTTAACTTGGGGCCCTCTCAC
>NW_006790410.1:1569557-1573407 GCF_000442215.2 Lipotes vexillifer | reverse complement strand
GCAGTACATGGGCCTCTCACTGTTGTGGCCTCTCCCGTTGCGGAGCACAGGCTCCGGACGCACAGGCTCAGCGGCCATGGCTCACGGGCCCAGCCGCTCCACGGCATGTGGGATCTTCCCGGACCTGGGCACGAACCCGCATCCCCTGAATCGGCAGGCGGACCCTCAACCACTGAGCCACCAGGAAAGCCCCAATGCCGAATCATTTTGAAGCAAAAAGCAGCCCACTGCTACCATCCTTCTTGGTTCTTTAAACAGCAGGACATTTTCATTATTTTTTTTCAAGGCAATGTCAGGCAGAAGCGTTTTCTCAAGTCGCTGGCAGCCAGTGGCCTGGAACGCCGCTTTCCTCCCACTCTGGCATTAGCCGTGGCTGTCACTTAAGACGAAGAGGAAAGCTTGTGTCTGATGTCTGATTGCCTCCAGGCTTGGCTCCGTTTGTGGGAGAAGATTGGGGACCTGGGTAGTCTGAGCAGACTCAGAAAAACCCATATAAGAATGAACTCTTTCAGGTTCCAAAGTTTCAAAAACAAGCTGAGTTTAGAGGTGGGAACGCCATTGAAATGTCAACACTAACAGCTTGTGTGCTGGCATCCAAGCAGGTGGTGACAGGCCCCATGAAGTCCGGGCTCCCACTCCACCAGCTCAGCCGCCTTCCTTCCTCACCTTCATCCCGTTTGCTACAATTCCCAAATTCCAGATGACCTTTGAAAATTACTCATGGAGGAAACCAGTAACAAACAAATTTCAGCGACCCAAGTCCAGCACAGGAGGGCAAATGACCGACATCTATTTAATTTCACATCCTTATCTGCAGAATACTGTATTCAGTCATTTTTCCTCCATGTTTTTGTTAGGAGAAACTGCCAACATACCAAAAACTTGAAAAAATAGTACAATATGCACCACATACCATCCCTCCCCCGCAAAATCCTTAATAGAATGTTTTGCTACATTTGCTCTGTCTGTATTTTTTTCTCTTTTTCTGAAACTAAAACACTTATCTCTAATTTTGATTCAAAAGAGTACAGAACTTAAAAGCTTACAAAACTAAATCAAGTAATAAAGTAATTTGATATATTTTCAAATCATATATTCAATACTGAACATTTTAAGTGGATATTTCTTTTTTTTTCTTTCATTCTCCTTTTTCTGAACCACTTGAAACTTTAAACTACACAGCTCATAGCCTAAATATTACAACACACATCTCCTGAGGACAAAGACATTCTTTTACCTAACCAAAATGACATTATCATACATAAAAAATACACAGTAATTTCCTAATATTATCTACTATTCTGCCATATTCAGATTTCTCCAATAGCTCCAGAATGTCTATTACGGTTTTCTTTTTTCCCCCTGAAGCAGCATCTAATCAACATTCATGCGTTGCTGGTTTTGTCTTTCTGGAGTCTTCAAATCTGGCATAACCCTCCACTTTTGTGATTTTCTTTAGAGACACCAGGGCAGTCATCGCAGACAGTTCACTTACCGCAGAGAGGTCCAAGTGCTGCCAATTGCTCTTCCAAAAAATCTGGCTGTTTCTGCATTCCATTCTCACTTCCACCGGTCTGGCACCAGTGCCCACATCCACCACCCGGGCTGGCTCCATCCACAACACCCCCAGCGCTGTTTCTCTTAAACAACGGTCTGGGGATTGCACGTATGGAGGCTACAGGGAAGGTTGGAACTCTTCCGTGGGAGCTCAAGCTTCCATGTGTTCCTGACATGACCCCCTATCTGACCTCCCCAACCCCCCGCATATCCCAGTACCTCAACCTCCATCCACACGTACTCTTTCCTCCACCATATGTTGGTCATGCTGGGACACTCTTCTTTCCTTTTCTCCTCGAAACACCCTCTGCCCTTTCTCACCCAGTTATCAGCTGTGCTCTGTCTCCCACAAGATTCACGGTATCTCTCTGTTACAGCACATCATGCTGCACTTCATTCCTTCTGTACAAGTGCGCCCCATAGGGGAAGGGCTTCTCTGGAGGCTGGGCCCAGGTTTCCTATGAGCAGAGCTGCCATGAATAGTCTTCGACCTTGGGCTGCCGTGCAGGAGTGTGGCTCAAACACAGGAGCAGAACGTCCAGCACGACGCAGGCAGCTCCTGCCGGGGATTCCACCATACACTCCCGCTGTCTGAGGTTGCCCCTTTCTCCACTTTTTGATCAGCTCTCGGGCCATCACGCCTTTTCATACTGGCCGAGTGGATGGATGTGAAATGCTGTCCTGCTGTCGTTTCCATTCACTTTTCCTGATTTTCAGGGAGACCAGGCAGCTTATATTTTCATGGCCACTCAGTCTCCCAGTTCTCAGAATCTCCTGTGGGTTTTTGTGTTGTTGTTGTTGTTATTGGGGTATTTGTCTTCCTCAGAGGAAGGCTCACATGCAGTTTATCTTTTCCTCCTCGTTCATGTATGTCGAGCGCCTGCAGTATTGCTGCAGCTCAATAAACATTTGCTCAGCAAATGTGTTCACGTTGGAAATCCATGGAGTGCATGATAGCAGAGGTTCAGGAGTGTGTGATGGCAGAGGTCCAGCCCTCAGGTCCAGGAGCTACAAAACTATTCTCTTAGTAGAAGGCTGTGATTTAAATTGGCTTATCATACCTTCAACTTATGTGAGGGATTCTGTCGCACAGTTTGTAAATCAGTGCAGGTGAGAGGTCACTTGGTAGAGGTCAGAGAGTGGGCGGTCAGAGGGAGAGGTCATTCTTACTGGCTGGTGAGTGTCAGGGAACACCTGCTGTGGAGCTGCCTCTGGAGGCCTTGGAGGGTGGGCAGGTATGGAAAGAAGGCTCTCTTTGTCTCTCTGTCTCTCTCTGTTGCCACTTCGTGCACATGAAACAGGAGAAGCAAAGGCAATGGGAAACTCCCATGGAAAACAAGAAATACTTCTATTTGGCTGGACCCGAGGGACAGGTCTGGGAGAGGAATGGGAACAGCAGTGGACAGAGCGGCTGAGGTGGGCCTGCAGAGAGCCTGCATGCGCCAACACATGGACGCTGAGCCGTCAGAGCCGGGGCCTTGCTGCAGTTTGTGGCTTGCTCCAGCAGGGAGGTGATGGATCCCTTCATTCTGGTCTTTGCCCCATGAGGGAATCCTGTATCTGGGTAAAGTCAACCGCTTTTATACTTGCCGACATATTAGCTCCAGGGTGAGCTGGCACCAATACTTTTTATGTCAGGCAGTGGCTCCATAAAAATGGGCAGCATACATGTCCACAAAAGGCAAAGAGCCTCAAGATATCAGTAAAAAACACAAGGCTGCTGAAGGAGCAAGAGAGAGCAGGTCTCGGTGAGAGGGCTGGATTGAGTCCCAGTGCTGCCATGCATGGGCTTGGGGACCAGAACCTGGCTAATAGGGGTTTATAACATGTATGTCGAAGGACTGGAAGAAAAATAAAAGCACGATATATATAAAACTCCTAGTGGTGTCTGGTCCGGAGGAGCCTCGTAAACCTTCCACTAACCCCCCTTTCTTTCTGTGTGTGTGTGTGTGTGTGTGTGTGTGTGTGTGTGTGTGTGTGTGTGCCTGTTCTGCTTGAGTACTTCCATCCCTGGTTGGGGGCTTTGTTTAGGGGTCTGCCTCCACAGCTTGGGCTTCCAGGTCACTGGCTCACTCACTCAGTTTGACCCAGGAACAGGCTGTCACCTGAGCATCCTCTGGAGGGCAGGATGCCACATCAGAATCATGTGAGTAGAATGAATCTTTTTTACTTTGGCAGCTTCTCACTGGAAAAGAAAATAAGAGGGTGGGGTGGAGAAAAGCCAGAGTCCCCATGCTCTGTTGCCACTCAGCAGCTTTTACATGAAGTTGTTAGAGGCCTTGGGTTAGGGAAA
>NW_006790410.1:1556479-1569404 GCF_000442215.2 Lipotes vexillifer | reverse complement strand
AAAGACACTTATGGATCCTGCAGGACGGAAAACACCAGGGCCTTCCAAAAATAATGTGTGATGCATGAAGCTGGGTGCACAGGCTTGGAGAGTAGTTGTTTCATTGAGTGGCCAAGTGTTTGTTGAGCCCATCTTACATGTCATGTCCTGTATCTGGTGCTGGGGGTATAGGAGTTAGCCAGACATCAGTGATCATGGGTGGGTCACAGTGGCCTGGTAGAAGCTCTGAGGCCAGTGGACACCACAGCTGTGCATGGCAGAGGCCACTATGAAAGCTGCCTTGAGACACAGATTCCCTTGACACTTAAAATATAATTAAGTTTGAAAACACTTGCATGTAACTTCTTTAGAAATTCATCTTTGCACAGACTGAGGTGACATAGAATATGGCAGCCAACCAAATTACTATGTTTTTGCATCTCCTGCACTTGGGTTGAACTTTCTGGCTATCACCCTCCTCGCCATATGTGTGCTCCCGGAAGGAAGGGCTTCATCATGAGCTCTGCTCAGATGTGAGTTTTACACCCACATTCTGCACTTTCTCCTTTCTTCCCCTTTATTTCTCCTTTACTATTTCTGTGCATTTCTGTATATTTTCATTACAAGGTGATGTCCTTTAAGGGCAGGGATATTGTCCAATGTTGTAATACCCAGAGTACCTAGCAAAGGCACCGAATATCTAGGTAATTAAGGACATATGTACATTTCTGTATATACTCTACTCATCATTACATTTCTTCATTTTAAAGCACCTGCTACTGGAAACTTCTGGCAGCACAGTGGATTGAGCTGATGCCACTTTCTGGTTATAAATACGTAGAAGTAATGAATAAGGCATTGTGACAAAAGACTTGCCTAACCAAGTGTCAAAAACTAAAGGCCCATTTCTTTCAGATGGAAACAAAGATCAAACGGTAAAGGCAGAATTGTAGGAGAAAGCTGACCCAGCAGCGGCCACAGGGGTGGATGACAGCATTTAGAATGCTCTTGAAAGGAGAGCAGACGTGATCCAGCCCCGGACAGGACAGAGGAACAACAACCACTCTGTGTGAGGCCTGGAGACTCAAAGTGTCCCCTGTCCCCCCAAACCACAAAGAGATGGAGAAGAGGTTGGCGGCCTTTCTTTGGCGTTTAGTCAGCAAAAAATTACCCTTGAGAAGTTACCACTTTGGCTGATACAGCACAGAGTAGGAGATCTGAATTCATATCATTTGTGTAGTATAGGAATCTCCCACCTGAGACATTAATACAAAAACTGGTGCAAGGCTTCCCTGGAAACTAAGAATATAGTCCTTGGTTAAAAATTCAGTGAGAGAGAGAAACAAAAACTTAAACACAACCAATAAGAAACTTAGTGATTTGAAGAATAAATCTGAGGAAATCACACTAAATGTAGCAAAGAGGGAGATAAAGAGATGGAAAATACGAAAGGCCAGTAAAAAGTCTTGAAAGAGACAGTGGGAATATTCCATTTTCATATAAGAGGAATTTAAAAAGGAGAGAGTAAAGAAATGCAGGAGAAATATATTCAAAAGGAGAATGGCTGAGAATTTTTCAGAACTTAATAACCAAGCCAAATAAATAAATCATACCTAGAGAAATCATACCTAGAACATCCAAGACAGAAGAAAAAAAAAAAAGATCTTGTAAGCTAGTAGAGAGAAAAAGTATATTACCTGAAGAATGTATTATCAGGTGGCCCCTCACCTAGGGTTCCACACTCCTGGGCAGCTTGACCCTGGGCTCTGCTGCACCAGGAAGGGTGATGGTACTTCCTGGTGTGACGGTTCTCCATTAGCCCTCTCCACTTTTCCACTCTTTGTAACAGCTCTCCTAAATGCCACTTATTGAACTACCTTGGGTGGGTTCTGTTTTACAATTGGACCTTATAATTCCTCCTGTTAATTTCCCTGCCATTGATTTGTTTTAAAAAAACAAGATAATTTTTTCATTCTAGATTTGTCTAATGACTTCCCACCATACTATTCAATTGTCTCTCTCTTTTCCATATTTCTTACAAACCAACAGATGGATCTAGAGACTTTTTAGATTTAGAATCAATGGCGGTGCTATTCACCTCCTACCACATCATATTTTGGCACACATAGCATCTGGTTGTCCCACATTCTAAGATTAACCATAGGTTTAGGTGGTGTCAGCCTGATCCCTCCACTTCCTTGTCAAGTTCATCTCATGGGTTTTTACAGCTATTAATGATAACCGTTCCTTAGATTTGTTATTTTATTAGATGTTGCAAAACAGGGGATTTTAATCTATCATACCTTCTGCATTTATTAGCTGAAATTCATCTATAAAGAAAAATATACCTCCATCAACTATTTTGTTATCCTGATATATAGGCTATGTGTTTTATTCCTTCTCTTTCGCAATTTCCAGAGTAATGAGTTGATGCTCTGAAAATGACCAGTGGTTTTTGAAAAGTGTGACATGGATCTCATGGATTTCTTTTTGTATTCCCCGTATAGTTGTTTTCCTTTGTGATGTTCTAAGTCACCCATAATATGCCAGAAGAGACCCTTCAAGCTGGCTCCTATGTCTTTTGACTTGGCCTGCACATTTCAAGATGTTTCAGGATCCTCCTCTACCTTCCATGCCCTGTCCCTGGAATCCTCCATTTCTCCAAGGAGCCTGGTGCCTTTTGGTGGGACGTAATATATGAAGAACACAGTCTTGATAGTAAGGACCCCATGTACGTTCAATTCAGCAAATCTAAGACAGTTTTCTAAGACTTGATAGGTTTTCAAATTTATCTTCCAAGATTAATTATGGAGACGTAACTCCTGCAGCCTCCATTTATTGCATGCCTACCATTTACAGGACTTAAAATGCAGCATCTCTTGGGAATCCCTGACGGTCCAGTGGCTAGGACTCAGGGCTTTCGCTGCCAGAGGCCTGGGTTCAATCCCTGGTCAGGAAACTAAGATCCCACAAGCCATGCAGTGTGACCAAAAAAAAAAAAAAAAAAATACACAGCATCTCTAACTCTCGTCACAACCCTTCAATGAAAATATTATTAGCCCTTTTGTAGAAGCTGCTAATTTTGCCTGTCTACTATGTTTCCCCTGCTCCTTTAAAAAAAAAAAAATCCAGGGAATGGTTCATTTTCTATTCCAAATGGTCCATGAAGGGCTGCTGATCAGAATATCCCACATGAACGCATAAAATAACTGGTGCTATTTAGAATCCTTTCTTGAGAATTTATACCCATATTCTGTACAAGAAAACCCCTCTCTTTTCTCTTTAGTCACTAAGATGACGTGATGTAATTTGGGAGCCATCTGTGGCCATGAGGCAGAGAGAAGTTCAGCCAATTTGGGGAGACAGGGTATGGGGTAGAGGGGGGGCAAGTGAGGGTAAAGGCACAAGCAAGACTGAGGATGCCAAAGGCATCCTCTGAATCCCCAAGTCTCTGAGACCAGCATCACCGTATGCCTCCCCCTCTGAGAGAGGGAAAACATCTCTTCTTTGCTTATACCTTTTTCTCCCATTCATTTATATGGTAAAATATACATAACATAAAATTTACCTTTTTTTTTTTTTTTTTTGCGGTACATGGGCCTCTCTCTGTTGTGGCCTCTCCCGTTGCGGGACGCGCAGGCGCAGCGGCCATGGCTCACGGGCCCAGCCGCTCCGCGGCATGTGGGATCTTCCCGGACCGGGGCACGAGCCCGCGTCCCCTGCATCGGCAGGCAGACTCTCAACCACTGCGCCACCAGGGAAGCCCTAAACTTTTTAAAATGTACAATTAAGTACATTCACATTGTTATGCAACCATCACCACCATCCATTTCCAGAACTTTTTCATCATCCCATGTTGAAACTCTGTATCCATTAGGCAGTAACTCCCCATTCCTCTCTGCTCAGCCCTTGGTAACCACCATTATACTTTTTGTCACCATGAGCTTGACTACTCTAGGTAGCTCATAGAAGAGGAGTCATACATTCATACATTCATTCATTCTATGTCTTGCTTATTTCATTTAGAAAAAGTCTTTAAGGTTCACCCATATTGAAGCATGTGTCAGAATTTCATTCCTTTTCAAGACTGAATAATATCCCATTTATGGAATATTTACTTATATGTATGTAGTAAATTTATTTACAACATTACCACATTTTGTTTATCCATTCATCTAGAATCTTGGGTTGTTTCCATCCTTTGGCTATTGTGAATAATGCTGCTGTGAATATGGGTGTACAAATTACTGTTCGAGTCGTTGCTTTTAATTCTTTTAGATATATAACCAGAAGTAGAATTGCTGGATTATACAGTAATTCTATTTTTTTGTTTGTTTTATTTTTTTTAGGAAACAACATACTGTTTTCCACAGCAGCTCTACCATTTTACATACCCATCAGCAAAGCAAAAGGATTCCAACTTCCTCACATCCTTGCCAACACTCATTTTCTATTTTTAAAAAATTATACCCATGGGGCTTCCCTGGTGGCGCAGTGGTTGGGAGTCCGCCTGCCGATGCAAGGGACGCGGGTTCGTGCCCCAGTCCGGGAAGATCCCACGTGCCAAAAAAATTATACCCATAATAATGAGTGTGAAGTGGAATTTCACTGTGATTTTGATTTGCATTTCCTTAATGATCAGTGATGTAGAGCATGTTTTCGTGTTCGCATTGGCCCTTCCTATATCTTCTTTGGAGAAGTGTTTATTCAAGGCCTTTGTCCTTTTTTACATCAGATTGTTTGCTTTCATTGTGGTCGTGTAGTACAAGTTCATCATTTATTATGGATATCAACCCTTCTTAGGGTATATGATTTGCAATATTTTGCAAAATTTTAGAAGTTATTTTCCTCTGTTCCTTGGGGTTGGTGGTGTCTTTTGATGTACAAACATTTAAAATTTTGAAGTCCAATTTATCTTTTTGTTGTTGTTGTTGACTTCTTGTGTCATATGCAAGAAATCATCGCCAAATCCAATGTCATGAAGTTTTTCTTCTAATGTTTTATTCTAAGAATTTTATAGTTTAGCTCTTACTTTTAGGTCTTTGATTCATTTTGGTATAATTTTTGTATATGGTATTAGGTAAGGATCCAACTTCATTCTTTTACATGTGGATACCCAATTTTCCCAACACCATTTGTTGAAAAGTCTGTCTTTTCCCCACCAAATGACCTTGGGACCCTTGAAAATGTATAATTGAAAATCATTTGACCATACATACAAAGGTTTATTTGTTAGCTTTCTATTAATATTTTATTCCACTGGTCTGTGTGTTTGTCTTTATGCCAGTAACACACTGTTTTGGTAGCTTTGTGGTAAATTTTGAAATCAGAAGGTATAACCTCCAGATTTGTTCCTCTTTTTCAAGATTTTTTTTTTTTTTTGGTGGCTATCTGAGATCCCTTGAGATTCTAAACCAATTTTAGGATTGACTATTCTATTCCCACAAAAAATGTTGGGATTTTGATAAGGATTGCATTGAATCTGTAGATGTCTTTGGGGAATATTCACATCTTACCAATGTTAAGTCTTCCAATCCACAAACACAGAATGTCTTTCCATTTATTTGTGTCTTCTTAATTTTCTTTCAGAAACATTTTGTAGTTTTCAGTATAGAAGTCTTTCCCCTTCTTAGTTACATTCACTCCTAAGAATTTTATTCCTTTTGATGCTATTGCAAATGGTATTGTTTTGGTAATTTCCTTTTTGGAGAGTTCATTGTTAATGTATGGAAACACAATTGATTTTTGTGTGCTGATTTTTATATCCTACAGCTTTACCAAATTTATTTATTAGTTCTGATAGTTTTCCTGTGATATTTAGGGTTTCTTCTCAAATGCACATAGAACATTCTCCATGATAGACTGTATGTTAGCCACAAAACAAGTCTTAACAAATTTTAAAAGGTTGAAATCATACAAAGTATTTTTTCTGATCACAATGAAACTAGAAATTAAGGCAGAAGGAAAACTGGAAAATTCACAGATATATGAAAATCAACACACTATTCAACAACCAATGGATCAAAGAAGAAACCACAAGGGAAATTAGAAAATATCTTGAGACAAATAAAAATGAAAACAGCATACCAAAACTTACACAATGAAAGAAGTGAGGGAAATTTATAGCCATAAATGCTTACATTTAAAAAGAAGAGAGGGGCTTCCCGGTGGCGCTAGTGCTTGAGAGTCCGCCTGCCGATGCAGGGGACACGGGTTCGTGCCCCAGGCCGGGAAAATCCCACATGCCGCAGAGCAGCTGGACCTGTGAGCCATGGCCACTGAGCCTGCGCGTCCGGAGCCTGTGCTCCGCAGCGGGAGAGGCCACAGCAGTGAGAGCCCGTGTACGGCAAAAAAACAAAAAAAAAAAAAGAAGAGAGATCTCAAATCAACAACCTAACTTTAAAACTTAAGGAACTCGAAAAAGAACAACAAACTAAATCCAAAGCTAGCAGAAGGAATAAAACAATAAAGATTAAGCAGAAGTAGATAAAACAGGGAATAGAAAAGCAATGGGGAAAATCAATGAAACCAAGAGTTAGTTGTTTTTTTTTTTAATCAACAAATTGACAAACCTTTAGCTAAACTGACAAAAAGAGAGAGAGAGAGAGAGAGACTCAAATAACTAAAAACAGAAATGAAAGAGGAGACGTTACACCCAATTTTATAGGGATAAAAAGGATTATAGGAGAATACTGTGAATAATTGTTTGCCAACAAATTGGATAGCCTAGACAAAACAGATTCCTAGAATCACACAACCTACCAACAGCCAAGACTGAATGATGAAGAGATAGAAAATCTGGATAGACATACAATTAGTAAGGAGACTGACTCATTAACAAAAACCTCCCAACAAAGAAAGGCCCAGCGCCAGATGGCTTCACAGGTGAATTCTACCAAACATTTAAAAAACTCACACAAATTCTTCTCAAACTCTTCCAAAAACTTGAAGAGGATGGAACATTTCCTAACTCATTATACGAGGCCAACATTACCCTGACAACAAAGCCAAAGACACTACAAGAAATGAAAACTACAGGGCTTCCCTGGTGGCACAGTGGTTGAGAGTCCACCTGCCGATGCGGGGGACACGGGTTTGTGCCCCGGTCCGGGAAGATCCCACATGCGGCGGAGCGGCACAGCAGTGAGAGGCCCACGTATTGCAAAAAAAAACAAAAAAAAAAGAATGGTTCAAGATACAAAAATCACTCAGTGTAATAACCTCATTAACAGGATGAATTAAAAATACTACATTACCATCTCAACTTATTAGATAAGCATTTGACAAAACTCAACATCTTTTCATGATTAAAAAAATACTCAATAAACTAGAAATACAAGGAGACGACCTCAACATAATAAGTGCCTTATATTCTACAATCTCAGGCCACGCCTTGGAATCCCAGATCAGCCCTTCCTGAGGAGGGATTCTGCGCAGTCTGTGTCTTGAGAAACAAATGCCAGTCCCTAGTCCACACTTGTCCTCCTCAGCTCCCTTAAGGCAGCCAAACTGAGGTGACCATTGAGGAAGAGCATCCCTGTGCAGTAACCTCAGGAGAGCAGGAAATTGCCACCCAAAGGCAGGGGAGCCCCTGTGCAAGTCCATGGACTGAGGGAGACTGAAGGGGCTCTGTGAGGTGACGGTGCTGCAGTCAGTATCAGGAAGAGGCCATCGGGGTCCCTCTGCTCCCACAAAGGGCAGTCGTTGTAGTGTCCCCATAGGAGTCAATCAGCAGGGACCGTGCCCATGTGGACCCTACGAGTGAGCAGAGCATGAATGTCCTAGGATGGAGCAGCGGGCTGGGGAGACTGGGGACAGAGTGTCCCCAGGTGCCCATGGGGCCAAACGCAGCCTTTCCTCTGCGTGGCCACAGGCCTGTGGACTCAGCCTCATGATTGGAACCACCCACGGTGAATGGAGCTGCCAGCAAAGCACTTGCAGTCTGCCCCTGGGGAAGGGCTGGCCAAATGGTGGCTTGGATTTGGGCAAATGTTAAAATAGATTCTCCCTCTGGACCAGCTAAGCTCGTGGGAAATCCAAAGGGAGTTGATAACAGTACAAGGGAGAACAAGAAAGTGGTTGGCATTCCCGCCTCTTGTCCCCGGCCCAGGGCCTCACCTCTCTGGAGTCTGCAGCAGCAGGGGGAGTCCCGGCCTGCTGCTTCCTACCAAGTGGCCTTGCCTGGGGCCGTCACTTCCTTAGCTTTGGCTTCTTCATGCGTCATTGCCACCTCATGGGGAGTGCCTTACATAACTAGTCTTCAGTATCTGGAGGAATTTTGGAATATGACGTTTAGACACTGTTAAAAGCAAACACAGTGTTAGAGAAAAGGGACTGCAGGTTATGCGAGTGTCCATGACTAGCCTGAGGTCACACTGTGTTACGGAGAGGGTCCTGGCCAGCTTCACCTATGGATTCAATCATGAATGAAGCGACGGGTTGTTTGTTTGATTGCTCATTTCTTCAACATTTACTGAGCCTGTGCTATGTTGTTAGCTCTGAGGGACACTTACAGCGCCCCCAAAATCAAGGTACAGAGGCCAAAAAGAAAACCCTACTCCCATGCCTGCTCTGAAAGGACACACAGCCCAGACCCCAACCGTCTTCATTTCCAGAAAGAGCTTTCATTTCAGAGTCTACTTCCAAGTTTTAAAAAATTCTGCCTTCCGTATCTCATGGCCCCCAAACCCTGAATAATTGTCCTTTTCTTACTGTTGAGAGACAAGCTGCTCTTGAAAGTTTCCCTGGCAGGCAGTACCCCTCACCTTAGCCAGGGACGCATGGGGCCCCAGGAAACGGGCTCATGGGAACATCCTGTACCTTTGTCTCCCACCGGCTGGCCTATTTCAGCCTCTAAAATCTCCATTCCACGGAGGTTTCTTAATTAGAGGGTCCCAGCTCTGGCCCTGCACTCATCTTCTGGGTGATACCACACTAAGAGAGAAGAGCTGGTATGTTTCTGGATTATGAAACAGCCAAAGAAACCCCCAAAACGCTGAAAACAGAAATGACTACAAATCCATAATTTCCCAGGCAGACCCGTGGAGACCAGAGTTATGGGAAAGTCTCAGACATGCTTGGAGCCCCTCGGTTCTATGCTCCTCCTTCCACGCAAGACGGATGTGTGGGTTTGATGTTTCAGCAAGACTTTCATCAAACCAAACCGCAGGAGACAGATGGATTTTCATTCCAAGATTTCCCCTTGTTTTTGTTGAGAAAGTTGTTTCAAAACTCTGTGTCTACATCTCAAGATTGTCACATAATTCATAAATACATTCAGGATGGTTTGAGATGATGAGCAAATTGGATTTTGAAAGAAAGCAATAAATTATTCACCCCAAGAAAATTGAAAAAAGGAAAATATCTAAGGAGAGAAAAAGCTTTTTGAAACGCTGACTCAAGGATCGGGCATAAAATACTATATGTCATGACTATTGATAATCTTGTAGGTCAAAAGAAAACCTCCCCCACACCCCCTCACCAGCAAAGGTCTCTGTGGGTCCTTCCTGCTGGAGCTAACTTCTAATGACAGTCCATGAGAATTACTGAGGAGTATGTTCAGAGCACAGAGTCTACCCTAGACTTTCTGAATTAGAGCTTCTGAGAGTGGGGTCCAGTAATGTGCATTTCAGGTGGTTCCTCCATGGTGACTCTCCTAGTCTGAAAGCTTTAGAATCGCTGGTGGAAATGGGCATGGGGTTCGGCACAGTGGGTTGGCTGCACCCAGACTGTGCTCTTGAATTCTTATTTCCCATCAACCAGCACCAAGACACCTGAGGCAATGGCTGATTCCTGGCCTGAGTTGAATCTGGAACATCTGGTCTTCCCTGAAAAATGGAGGCTGCTGGAGACTGCAAGGGGCAGGTCAAAAGGTAGAAAACCCAACTCGAAGGGGCTGCCAGTGGTCAAAGACGGAATAATTCGAGGATCAAAAAGAAAGAAGACTTCTTTGGACCAGACACATCAGTTACTTTAAAATCCTTGGGTTCATCATGACAACGAGAAATGAAAAGTCACTAATCACTTCAAGGATGTTAGACAACCAAAACATTTTAAGTGGGAAAAGTGTATTTATTCTTCCTTTCCCTCTGGGTGACAAGATATCTGGCATTTCACACCTCTAAAGAAGACATCATTTTCCACCTGTCTTTGCAGCCACCTCAAGCCTTGAGATGCTTAGTGTTGTTAAAGCAGGAGCACGAGGCATTTCTCCACCAGTTTAGACACCTTCCCACCATATCCATAATTACCTTGGCTAATTGAGGGAGCTGTCAGCTCCAAATTCTCAGTAGGAGTCCTGGCTGGTGTGCATCCTTAGAAACATGGGATTGTCTGGGGTGCCTTTGCCTTTGCCCTGAGGCTGGAGTCCCTCATTTCCCATATCAGTTGACTGAGGATGTTATCAACTTCCTAACTTTGTAGGCAGGCACCACGTGCTGCAACGTTCAGACTTATAACCACTCCATCCTGTGCGGTGCGCCTCAGCACCTCTCTCTGGTTTTGTTAAACTGGCTTCATCCCAAGAGGGTCCCCGGCCACACTTTGTTGAGGAGGGAGCTGTGTCTGAGCCCGGGATGCCCTTGGGAACCTGGATGGGGACCAGGTTCATTACCTGGGCTCCCATCCCTCTCTGAGGAAGGGTGGACAGCAAAGTGACATTGGAAGACCAGAGAGCTGGGCATCAGGCCCCTCACTTTCAGTCAGTGGAGGCCCCTGAGAGCGTGGAACTCAGCCTGGGCACCTTGCAGCCCTGGTGCCCACACCAGAGCCTGACTCCTTCTAGAGGTACAATAAATGTTTCCAGGGGCTTCCCTGGTGGCGCAGTGGTTGAGAGTCCGCCTGCCGATGCAGGGGACGCAGGTTCGTGCCCTGGTCCGGGAAGATCCCACGTGCCGCAGAGCGGCTGGGCCCGTGAGCCATGGCCGCTGAGTCTGCGCGTCCGGAGCCTGTGCTCCGCAATGGGAGAGGCCACAGCAGTGAGAGGCCCGCGTACTGCAATAAATAAATAAATAAATAAATGTTTCCAAAGGAGAGGAATACCAGAGCTGAGACCCACATCAGCCACCTGCCAGCTCGGAACATGGGGCAAGTACCGCCTGCTCCGAATCTCGGTGTCCTTAACTTGAAGGGACAACAGGCAGCCTTCTCAGAACACTGTGATAATGAGAAGCAGGTGATGGTGACCATGTCTGGGGTGGAGCTGACCCTCAATGGACACAGCATTTCTCCGTGCAGGCCACCTTGACCAGACAGAGTCCTCAGGAGCTAAGGGCACAGCTGGGTTTATCCCCAGCTTCTCCTGTGTCCCACTGTCCCCATGCCCCGCTCCTGGGCAGGTACATTTATCCAGCGATGTGGGTGACAGGGGGGCCGCACTTGTCTCACCCAGGGCCCGGCCAAACCTGGAGAGACACTTCCAGGCTGTCGCCCTGTTCCCTGAGGCTGGGCGGGAACTCGGGGCCCTCACATCGGTCCAGCCCCTCTGTCCGCTGCCTCACAGCTTTCCATCAGGGTCATCACCGAGGCTCACGCTGTCTTTGTGAGGCACTTGTACGTAAGCCCATCTCACCGTAACCCTCTCAAAAGCCCTGTGATCGGGGCAGGGAATTAACCCCATTGAACAGAGCAAGACAGAGCCGCTTGCCAGTGGTCACTCAGCTGGGGGCCTGGGCCACACAGCAGCAGGTGAGCTTCCTGCCAAGATTACTGTAACCCTACGGCGCTCAGGCCTAGGATGACCCCTGTGAGCCCTTACCAACCCCCAAAGCATCCCAGAGGACAGCAGGCGCCAGGATGTCACCTCTTGATGTTTACAGCTTTTCTCAGGAGAACTCGGTTATAATATAATCCCTTCAACACAAAACCTCAAAATAATCCCATATGAATTATGGAGTGAATGCCCTATTCACAGGAATTTTGTCAAACAAATCAAAGTAGTCTAAAGTATTTCAGACAAATGTGAGTTGTTTGCCCAGTGCAATCCCTGATGCCTTAGTAATTAGAGGTCCCTTAGGGGAAAAGTTTGAGAACCAAACAAGCTGGAGAGTGGTACCAAGTGTGGGATCTGAGGCCAGAGCCCCAGGATTCCCTCCCAGCTCCATCCTCAGACCTCTGTGGCCTTCAGGAGGCCACTGAGAACCCCTGAGCCTCAATTTTCTCAACTATAAAATTGAGTGGTAAGACTTCCTTCAAAGGACACTGTGAGATTTCAATTTTTAAAAGTATACTTAAACTCTACATGAATATGGATTGTCCTTTTTTTCTAAAAGAGGCAGCTTGACATTTTTTTCCCTGTTCTCTGCCCTGTCGCTAAACTTTAAGAGATGAAAATGAGATTTGGACTAGAACATGTGATCACCTTTTTTGTATATAATTTTTGGTGAATCCTAAGAGGCTTCCAGAGGTCACTATGGGAGTTCTAAGTCCTTTGAGACTGGCTGGGTTTGTGGTTTTACCTAAACAAACAAGCACAGTCAGAGAAAAACTACTCATCCTTGTCTCTGATTTACCTAATTTCCTATTTCTTACTTCCAGCTTCACATCTTTAAGCCCCATGGCCTGTCTCCATGCCATGTGCCCTACAGTCTGGAATTGGGCCTTGAACCCCTCCAGGCCACCATCCCCACCTAGACACAAGCTGCTTCTTACCCAGTGATGTTCTTATTTGATGCAGCCTTTCTGCCAACTCTAGAACCTTCCATGTGCACAGCTCCAGGTCACCCCCAAGTCCGCAGGCTCTAGGAATCTTCCCCTTACCAGGGTGTGTCTCCTCCACGACCCCCAGCTCCTGGACTCACCTGCATGTTGCCTACCTCACCTGGAGAATGGGGGCTGAGGATCACTAGGTGTGATCTGTTTCATTCAGAGGCCTGGAACTTCTTGAGGGAACAGAGAACCAGCCGTCCTATCTTTTTTTTTTTTTTTTTTTTTTTTTTGGGGGACGCGG
>NW_006790410.1:1548558-1556259 GCF_000442215.2 Lipotes vexillifer | reverse complement strand
CCCCTGCATTGGCAGGCGGACTCTCAACCACTGCGCCCCCTCCTGTCCTTCTTGACGTGTAGTCTTGTAGCTGGTACTTAAGACAAGCCTGTGATTCCAAAGGAATTGCATTTAAATTATCTTGTCTCAAAGGATGAATTAGAGCAGCATTGAATGATAGCTATAGTTTTTGGAACCAGATCACTGGATTTAGATTATTAAATATCAAAATATTAAAATTCCCCATTTAGGAGGATGGGTCAGTTCATTTCTATAGATGATACACGCGCTATTTTCTATAATGACCTTTGACGTTCTTTTTACATCAGCTATGGAAATAATTTCTCCTTTCTTCTCATTTCACACACAAACTGTTGTAAACTACATTTTTGTTCCTCTTTTGGTGAAAAAAATAATTAAAATGAACTTGAAGGCACAAGATTGTTATTAACGCAGTTAAGGATTTTAAAATAAGTCCAAATAGGCCCTCAACCCCATTTGTCACCCTGCCAGCCCCTCCCCAAGTCTGTCACTGCAACACCCAGGATTAAAATGGCAACATAGTAAAACATTTGCATCTCCATGTTCCAAGGACAGGGCCCTAAAATAGACGCAGGGACTGAAAATTATAGGAAAGTCAGTGAAATTCTAGGATTGCCGAGGTTCCCACAGGCCCAGCCCTCCCTCGTGGAACGTGACGGCGGGAGGAGTCCAGGCACCTTTGTGTGGGAGATTCGGGGTGGGGAGTGCCCAATCGTTTACCCCTTGAAGGCCGAGGGGAGAGAGGTACAGATCACCTGACACCTGCAGCAGGCCGTTGTCACCTGGCAGCACATGCCACATCCCAGGGAGGGCCACCCCAGGATCACTGGGCAAAGCCCAAAGCTGTGTGCTCGCCTTGGGGCTTGGGGTGTGGAGTGCCGTGCAGGCTGTGAGGTGCTAGCCTCACCCCTCTCTCAGCTCTTGCCTTGGCAGGAGGTGGTCCAGGGCAGCGGGATGGCAGGGTGCTGACCAAATAACAGAGGAATGCCCTGAGAGGCGGTTCTGGCAGTAAGGACAGTGTTATTTGTGGGGACAGGGAGGGTGGGTCCTGGGGGGTGGCCTGCACTCCTGGACCACCGTTGATGTTCTCTGCCCGGGCTTGGGCGGCAGTCACATGGGTGTGTCCACTTCGGGATGAGTCAGTAGGATTTTTTGTGCCCTTTTCTGTGTGCTTGTTTCTCCATAAAGGTTTGAAAAAAATCCCAGAGTCTTTAGTAAAGCCCAGAGGGGTGGTGGGACCCCCAAGAATGAAAAGACTGTATTCCCACCAGCCTGAAAGGAAGAGGGCTCAGAGCTGTATTTAATCTGTTCAAAGGAAATAAAGAAACTGGGCATGTCTTGCACAAGGGAAAGAAGAGTTGTTTGTCCAATGTCTGAAGTTAACAGGTACTCAGAAAACAGATGACTCATGGCATTGTAGGGCCTCCTGCTGTCCCTGGCAGGCTGAGCTGTCTCCCATCCACTCTGAGGGCACACAGAGGCTTGGGCTGGATTATGTCCATGTGTGTCAAGGGTCGTCTGCTTGAGTAGCTCTGTTCTCCCAGGAAACACCCCACAGAGGGAGAGGAGAGGTGGCAAATGAATGAACGGCGATGATACTGGTGTTATCACTGAGTATCAATTATGTGGCAAATCGGGAAAAAGAAGACAACTCAAACATATGAGGAAGGTATTTTTATTAGCCACATTTTACAGAGGGAAAAACTGGGGACCCAAGCAGGTTAAAAACTTGGACACAGTTTACACAGCCATCCAGGCTGAGCACTGCCTTTCCCTTCTTCAGATCTGGTCAGGGCCACAACAAGGGAAATCCCCTAGTGTCCGGCCACGTTGGCCCTCCAGGTGTGGCCTGTCCTGTCCTACTGCTGCTGCCTCCTGACCCATCTCCTGGTGACCATGAGCTCCACAGGGTTCGGCCTGTGTGCGCCCCAAACCCAACTCTCCCCATGAGCTTCAGGGCTGTCCGTGGGTTGGCCCCGCCTATCCAGTCCCATCTCACCCTCCAGTGGGACCCATCCTGCACCCTCCCCTTCCCTGCTGACCCCGGCCACAGCCAACAGTCTCCCCACCTGCAGCCCACACGGGGAAGTTTGCTTTGTGCAAGCTTTACTCTTTAAGAGATTTTACTCTTTCTCTGACTATAAGATTGATATATCCTTTGTAAAAATATTTAAACCTTATAAAAATATCAAGGAAACAGGGAACGTGTCCCAGGATCCCCCTTCAGTGAGCTGTTCTAAGGTTTGCAGCACACACCAGGCAAGCACATTGTTTGTTCTCGATGGGCCATTTTGCACACATCTGACTGTGTGGGTTTTGGTGGATGATGCTGGCAGGGGTTGTCTGGGGCTCTTCGTAACTCCAAGATCAAAGCGCTCCTGGCCACCACACGTTGCCTCTCCAGATGTTTCTCCTGGCTCCCCCTTCACCCACTGCCTGGGTGTCCTTGTCTCAGCTCCACGGATCCCTCACAGATGTGGAGAGCCCTTCCCTTCATCTCCTCTGTTCCCTGCTCTTCTCCCTGGCGCAACTCTCACCCACTTTTCTATGAATTTTAATAGATTCTATGTCTCCTTCAGGGCCTCTCTTAACCCCTATGGAGTGGGAGAGGGCAGCCTCCTGCTCTGAGCCCCTGGGTTATCTGTACATGCACCCTCCAGGTGGGAATCAGGTGTATGTTTAGTTTCAGTTAATTTTATTCCCAGTCTCAGGGAGGTAGCATTTAGTCTTTTACCATTGTGTGATATTAGCTGTGGGGTTTTGCAAATGTTTACCTTTCTCTTTCATGGCATCTCCCCTTGAGCCAATGCAATAAAGCAAGAAAAGGGAATAAAAGGCATGTAGGCCAGGAAAGAAGAAAGATGGCATGATTGTCTGTGGAGAAAATGCCAAGGGATCAGCAAAGGTATCTACTAGAACTAAAAATGAGTTCAGTAAGCTTGTAGGATACTAGATAAACCTTCCAAAATTAATTGCATCTCTATATATAATAGGAGTGAACACATGGAAACTGAAACTAAACATACAATATCATTTACAATTACTCAGAAAAGAGAGAAATACTTTGTGTGCTGAAAACTATAAAAAGCTGATGAAGGAAACCAAAGAAGATTAAATAAATAAATGGAGAACCATGCTGTGCTCATGGATGGAAGACTCAAGAGAGTAAAAGTGTCTATTCTCCCCAAACTGATATACAAGCTTATAATAGTTCCTATTGTTAGAAAGATATTTTGCAAGTATAGATAAGGCTGATTTAAATTTTATATAGAAAGAGACTAGAATGGCTAAAACAATTTTTAAAATGGAGAACAATGTGGGAGGAATCAATCTATTTAATTTCCAGACTTACTACTTGACCAAGACAATAGAGACTGTGGCACTGGTGGAGGGATAGACACATCGATCAATGAAACAGAACAGAGAACACAGAAATAGACCCACACAAATATGCCCAATTGATGTTGACAAAAGCGCAAAAGTAAGTCAGTGGAGGAGAGACAGCCTTTTCAACAAATGATGCTGGAGCAATTTGGACACCCATGGGGGAAAAGGAACCTCAACTAAAGTCACACACCTTATATAAAAATAAACTCAAAACAAATCAGAGACTTAACTGTAAAATGTAAAACTTACATTAAATAATAGAGAAAAATCTTGGGATCCAGGGTTAGGTAAAGAGTTCTTAGACCTGACACAAAAAGCGTGATCCACAAAAAAAAAACACAAATTGATAAATTAGACTTCATCAAAATTTAAAAACTTTTGCTCTGCGAGCAAATCTGTTAACAGGATGAAAATACAAGTTTCAGACTGAGAAAATATTTGCAAACCACAATTCCAAAAAAGAACTAGTATATAGAACATATAAAGAACTCTTAAAACTCAACAGTGAAAAAACAAGCAACACAATTAGAAAATGAGCAAAAGACAGGGAGAGACATCTCACTGAAGAGGACGTACAGATGGCAAATAAGCACATGAAAAGATGTTCAATATCATTAGCCATCAGTGAAATGCAAATTAAAACCACAGTGAGACATCACTACAACCTATCAGAATGGCAAAAATAAAAAATAGTGACAACACCAAAGGGCAGTGAGAATGCAGGGAAACTGTATCATTCCCACATTATTAGTGAGAATATAAATGGTACAGTGACTCTGGAAAGCAGTTTGGCAATTTCTTTAAAAATTAAATGTGCAGGGCTTCCCTGGTGGCGCAGTGGTTGAGAATCTTTTTTAAGTGTACAGTTCGGTGGCATTAAATACATTCACATTGGTGTCCAGTCATCACCACCATCCATCTCCAGAACTTTTTCATCTTCCCGAAGTGAAACTCTGTACCCTTTAAAAAATAACTCTCCATCTCCCCCAGCACTTAGTAACACCATTCTGCTTTCTGTCTCTATGTATTTGACTATTTAGGCACTTCACTATATTTGTCCTTTTATGCCTGGCTTATTTCACCCAGCATAGTGTCTTCGAGGTTCACCCATGTTGTAGCATGTTAGCATGTCTCAGAATATCTATCTATATCTATCTATATCTATCTATCTATATATCTCACTTTGTTTAATTTATCCATCAGTGAACACCTGGATTTCTTCCACATTTTGGCTATTGAGCACCAGTGTACAAATACCTGTTCAAGTCCATGCTTTCAATTCTTTTGCATATATATCCAGAAGTGGAATTGCTGGATCAAATGGTAATTTCTACTCTTAATATTTTTGAGGAACTTCCATACTGTTTTCCACAATGGCTACATTTTGTGCTCCCACCAGCAGCATACAAAGGTTTCAATTTCTTGTCAACGTTTGCTGTTTTCGGTTATTTTGATTATAACGGTCCTAATGGGTGTGAAGTAATGGCTCATTGTGGTTTTGATTTTCATTCCCCTAATGATTAGTGATGTTGTGTACATTTTCCTGTGCTTATTGGCCATTTGTGTATCTTTTTTGGAGAAATGTCTATTCAAGCCTTTGCCTGTCTTTGCATCAGGTTGTGTTTTTTGTTGTTGTTGAGTACTAGTTCCTTTTCTCTTCTGGATACTAATCCCTCGTCAGATATATGATTTGCAAATATCTTCTCACAGTCTTTGTGTGGTCTTTTTACTCTGTTGATTCATATGATGCACAAACGTTTTTAATTTTGATGAAGTCCAATTCGTCTATTTTTCCTTTGGTTTCCGGTAGCATCTAAAAAAATCTTCCCCAAATCCAATGTTGTCAAGTGTATCTTTATGTTTTCTTTTAATAGTTTAATAGTTTAAACTCTTACCTTTAGGTCTTTAATCCATTATGATATAATTTTTGTAATGGTGTTATGTAAGGTTTCAACTTCATTTCTTTGTACGTGGATATCCAGTTTTCTCAGCACCATTGTTTGAAAAGACACTTCTTTTCCCATTGAATGGTTTGGCACCCCTGTCAAAAATTATTTTACCAGGGCTTCCCTGGTGGCGCAGTGGTTAAGAATCCACCCGCCAATGCAGGGGGCACGGGTTCGAGCCCTGGTCTGGGAAGATCCCACATGCCACAGAGCAACTAAGCCCGTGTGCCACAACTACTGAACCTGTGCTCTAGAGCCCGCGAGCCACAACTATTGAGCCCGCGTGCCACAGCTACTGAAGCCCGCATGCCTAGAGCCTGTGCTCCACAACAAGAGAAGCCACCACAATGAGAAGCCCACATACCGCAACCAAGAGTAGACCCCGCTTGCCACAACTAGAGAAAGCCTGCGCGCAGCAACGAAGACCCAACGCAGCCAAAGATAGATAGATAGATAGATAGATAGATAGATAGATAGATAAGTAAATTCAGGTGGCTGGCCTCTCTCTTACCCAGTATGTTTTGGTCTCCGGCATTTCATTCCTTTTCTGTGGCTCCTATAATAAATGACCACAATTTTAGTGGCTTAAATTTTGTTCTGTTCCTTTATAGTTTTAACAGATTTATTCTTTTACGGCTCTGGAGGTCAGAAGTCCACAGCGGGTCTCACTGGTCTAAAATCAAGGTGTGGGAAGGGCTGTGCTTCTTCTCGAGGCTGGAGGGGAGGCTCCACCTCCTTGCCTCTTCCAGGTGCTGGAGGCTGCCCGCGTGTGCTGGCCGGTGGCCCCTTCCTCTACCTTCAGAGCCAGCAATGGCATCCCTCCACCTCTGCTTCCATTGGCACCTCTCCTTCTCTGACTTTTCTACCGCCCTCTGCCCTGTATGAGGACCCTCAGGACTACACTGAGCCTGCCGGATAAGCCAGGACAGTCTCCCCATCTCGATTTTTAATTTAGTCACATCTGTGAAGTCCCTTGCCACGTGAGGTTATGTGATCACAGGATCCAGGAATTAGGACGTGGACTTCAACGTGGACAGACAACGACTCTGCGTCTCACAACCGTCTAGAGTTTGCCCAGCTTCTGGGCTCAGCAATCTCCATCCACACACTTCCCAATGCCCTGGCCTGGCGGCTGGTTCGTGCTCAGCTGGAAGGGCGCACACTGCCCCACGACTTCTCTGCCCAGAAGTCCAGCCCAGGGCCATCCCCCAGGGAGGTGGCTCTGTGCCTCAGACAGATCATGACCTCCCTTTGCATTCTGCCTCCACACCTCCTGCTGGGGCCTGGCCTGGCCCTTTCTGTCCTAAGCAAGGCTGAGCCCTGAGGACCTGGGCTTTGGATTACATCCTTCATTCCTTCCCAAGGACCTGCTGCATGACCCTCTTCCTAGCTCTGCGTCTCACCCTTCCCTTCTCCTCCTCCTGTGTTATTTGGATGCTTTGTTTCCAGCCATAACCTACTTGGATCTCTTCCATCCTGAAAGCCCCCTTCAGGGACCTTGCCTCCTCTTTTTCTGGTGTGCCCTTTCTTGGTGAATGCTGTCACCACACAGGAGCCCTCTCTCCTTCTCACATCATCCATCAGACCCTCCAGATTACGTCTCCTGGTCAAACCTACGCTGAGTTTTCCCGCCTGGGTCTGAGCTGTAACCTCGTGTGTAACCTCTTGTGTCTGATGTTACAACCACCTAACAGCTGGTCTCCTTTCTTCATTCTAGGCCCCTGGTCCTTCCCCAACATGACTGCTAGAATGATCATTTTGCAATGTATATCTAATCACATTCCACTCCTATAAAAAAACCTCCAGTGAATTTGGAATGTACCAGAACATATAACACGTATTACTCCCCTCTCGTTCCCTGGAACTTGAATGAGATCCTACTATCAAAAAATATTGAACACTTTATAGCACTTGCTATGTACATAGAAACTTTGTGCACATGCAGACTCACCAAATCCAGGAGCTGCACCATCACGAAGATTAGATCCCAAGAAAATCAAATGGCCTTTAATTTTATGGACAATTTCTTGAGCTTGGTCAATTGAGTACAGTGGGGCTTTCTCAACAGAAAACTTCTAAGTGTGGATGTTACACAGAACAGGCAACATTATTCTTTTAACAGGACAGTTTGGAGAGTCCTTTGGTCACCCCGTAAACTCATTGGGAAAGATCCTCCCTGGGCGGGAGACCGACCCTTCTTGGTCACGCTGTGGCATTGAAGCCAGTACAGGACATGGCCATTAAACAGAACAGGAAGGTAGGGCAGACTTCCTCTCTAGGATTCAAAGAAAGGTGAATTAAAAGGGACAACAAACTTTCATTTTCTCCCATATATATATATATATAT
>NW_006790410.1:1545597-1548517 GCF_000442215.2 Lipotes vexillifer | reverse complement strand
TTTGCGTTATGCGGGCCTCTCACTGTTGTAGCCTCTCCCGCTGCGGAGCACAGGCTCCGGACGCACAGGCTCAGTGGCCATGGATCACGGGCCCAGCCGCTCCGCGGCACATGGGATCTTCCATCCCCTGCATCAGCAGGCGGACTCTCAACCACTGCGCCACCAGGGAAGCCCTCCCCTATATTTTTTAGCAAGGATTTTTAAGGCCTGATGCTAATCTTAGCTAGCAGACATCCTAAGGGGAGAAAAAATTGCCTCTGTATTTCTGAAAAACAACATGGTAGGTATCCAAAGCTGTAAATCTGACAGAATAATTAGCCTCATGCAGGACTTGACAAAGGCAATAAAAATACGGACAAAGATTTCTGTATAAAGAAGTTCTTGGAGAGTCACCCATAAAACTAAATGTTCCACAATAGGAGAATAAACGGTCACATCAAACATGACGCCTTCATGTGATGAGATGTTACGCAGCCATCTGATATGGACAGATGCTCTTCACCCAATATAAAGGGGAATAACTGTTCACAGAACAGGAGGCCAACTACCCTAAACATCTATGTTCAGGCTAGAAGCATATGAGCCAAAATAGTAACTCATTTGGAGTATGGATGCTGGTATTATAGCCATGATCATTTTCTTGTCTTTGTACTTATTTTCTGAATTCTCCCTCATGACAACAGCTCATCTTCATGATCAGAGGACAGCAGAGTCAAAGGCTGCAGAACTGACAGTTATGGTCCTGGAGCTCTGCCTAAAGGACACGAAAGCCGCAGTACTGCACGCAGCAGATGGGGGCAAACTTCCGCCTTTCATCATCTACGCGGTGCTGAGCAGCTGTTGTGTGCCAGGAGCCGTGCCGACCCTGAGGGCGTAGCGGTGGGTAAAGTCAGTGTCCCCCTCTAGGTGCTTCCAGAGCCTGGGGAGGCCGGCAGGTCCATTCCACCACTGAACGCAGTGGACTGGGTCTTGTCTCTGTCCCTAGGGCATAGTAGATGCTCAGTAAAGATTTGCCGAATGAAGAAAAGTCTCTTAGTAAAAACAATAATAGCCAACATTATTATCAAGTGCATCCCTAGGTCAGGCATTGTCCTAAACTTCCCTTTTTTTTTTTTTTTTTTTTGGCCGTGCCATGAGGCATGTGGGATCTTAGTTCCCCGACGAGGGATCAAACCCACACTGCCTGCATTGGAAGCACAGAGTCTTAACCACTGGACAGCCAGGAAAGTCCTCTCCCACTTTAATTCACCTGGTCTCCTTAACAACCTTCCTGATGTTACAGATGAGGGAACGGAGATGCTGAAAAGGCAGGAGCACGGGGAAGATGGTGCAGGAAGAAAGTGAGAAGCCTGCTCCCAAGCCTTGCCTGCTTTTCACGTCACCAGGGCAAGGACACAGGACGGCGGTGAAGGTGACTGCCTCGGGCTGGCCCGTCCTTCCCAGAGGAGGTGGCAGGAACGGTCCCGACATAGTTCACGTGGCAAGAAAAACCTGTTCCCGTGTGAATGGCCATCCTGCCATCCTCTGAAACCAGCCGAGTTCTCTGGAGTCAGCTGTGGAGTACCTGCCCAGCTTTCTTTTCCAGGTCTCTGGTGGGACACTTGTGTGCTGAAGGTCCCCAGAGCAGGCAAGGCGTAGCCAGGCAGGAGAGGAGGGAGAGGGGAGCCAGCCCTTGATTAAGGAGAGAAGTCTCTGGAAAGCCAAGAGCACAGATCGAATTTTCTCCTCTTACAGGAATAGGGAACTGAGCTGGGTCTCCCATGCTATCCTGTGATCTTGGATTATGTAGGAAGGAAGATATGAAATGTGTGCACATTGCAAAGCCCAGGAATGAGGCCAGGACTTGACACTCAACAACTCCAGGGCTGTCTTCTCTGCTCCTGCCTGAGATGTGTATTTATCAGTTCTTTGATGGCAAGTTGCAACATGCCTGCATCCTTAAATAATGAGTTGCTTAGTCTGGCTTATGTAGGGCTTCCTAGAAATGCTATCATACTTTGCATCACCTTCAAGGTCATGCTCATAACAATACATTTCCTTCCTGAGGCTCTCCCAGGCCGGCACGTCCAGGACACTCTGCACAACCTGTGCTAAGCACCTGTCCCCTCCCCTACAGCTCTGTGCCAGGACCTGTGTGATGCACTCTCACCTGGCTGAAGTTCCCAGAACACGTTGTCCAGGAGAAACAGAGAGCAGGTGCCATGAAAGTGAATAATTTAGTAAATTCGGTGCAACTCTGTAGATTCTGGAAAGCTTAGAGTCCCATTTACTGCGATGATTTCTGCTGTCTTTCCCACAGGTGTGTGAGAGCACCGCTCACATCTGCCTCCATGGCCTGTGTTGAAGGTGTGGTTTTACTGAACACACACATTCGTGTTCATGCTGTCCATAGCCGTTCGTGTGCGGCGACAGCAGAGTTCGGTGTTAGCCTGTGTGATCCACAAAGTATAAAACATTTACTACCTGGCCCTTTGCCAGAAAGTTTGTGACCCCATTTTGGGGCTATTTCTCCTTTCTTACCTATAAACACTTTAGTTTCCATTATATTTTGGCCTCTAACATTCCCAAAGTTTCTTTTCTTCCTCTGCCCCACCCTGAAACAGATAGGGTGCATTTTTAGAATATGTAAAAGCAGAGTGAGGGTCCCAGCGTGTTTGTCAGGATGCTGACAGAGCAGGTGACAGCGGCAGGATTTGCAGCTGGGCCTTGCTGTGTACCCGCCCGCCCCCAGATGTCCATCTATAGCGGGGCCCAGCTGGCCTCCAGCTTCTAGTTTCCTGCTTTCATTTTCGGTATTCATTTTATTCTTAGCCTAAGTTTGACACTTCCTCTTAGCAACATGCAAATTTCAGGCTTCCACAGATGTCTGGAAAGTTACAGCCCCAGCATGTCAGCCCTGGGCGGGGGGGGGGGGGGGGGG
>NW_006790410.1:1521936-1545558 GCF_000442215.2 Lipotes vexillifer | reverse complement strand
TTTTTTTAACTTTCCTGACTATATTTTTTTGAGTTTTCCACAAGCTGGTATTGTCTTGTAAGGAGGAAAATCCTTTGCAGTGTGTTCGCAAGAAATCCAGGTTTCAACCCTCTGCTCCCTCTGAAAACTTTCCTCACCAGGCTTGTTAAGGGCTTAGCTCACAAACGTTAGTTAGTGAGCCCCTTCTGCATGCTAGAGGCCGATGTGGGCCCTGCCCGTGAGAGCCTAGCAGGGAAGAGAGAGGTTTCCATATAAAACCAAAATTCAAAATGGCACAGAGAATGGTGGAGTGATGGGAAAGGTTTTGGGGACAGGTAGAGCAAGGTGGTGATACGCCACTGAGGGGCGTTATTTGTGTTATAGAATGAAAGCTAGAAATACAATTTAATTTGGTAACAAGTCAGTCCCACGGTGGTGGCACCAATTTCCATTCCCAACAGCAGTGTATAGGGATACAGTTTCTCCGAATCCTAACCAGCGTCTGATGCCGTCGTTGTTTTTATGTTAACTGTTCTGACAGGTGTTTAGAGCTATCTCATGTGGCTTGCACTTCCCTCATAGCCAATGACAGTGAACATTTTTGCACGTGCCTGTTTGCCATCTGTACATTCTCTATGGTGAGACGTCCCTGCATGCCTCCGCCCACACTGAACATTCCTTTTTCTTCCTTTCACAATAATATTTAGAGAACAAATTAGTGGATGCAAGGGTTAGGGATGTGGTGACGGAACAATTCTGTATCTGGATTGGGGTGGTGGTTACACAAATCTTCACATGTGATTAAATGACACAGAACTACACCCATTGAACCAAGGTCAGTTTCCTGGTTTTGATACTGAACTACAGTTCTGGAAGGTTGGGGGCTCAGGGAGAGGGGTGCACAGGGCCTCTCTACTATCTTTGCAAGTTCCTGTGTCTCCAAATAAAAAGTTAAAAAGCAAAGTCAGTACCAATCATTCTGACTGTAAGAGAATCAACAAATCCACAATTGGCTCTTCCCTGGTGGCGCAGTGGTTGAGAGTCCGCCTGCCGATGCAGGGGACGCGGGTTCGTGCCCCGGTCCAGGAAGATCCCACATGCCGCGGAGCAGCTGGGCCCGTGAGCCATGGCCTCTGGGCCTGCGCGTCTGGAGCCTGT
This sequence comes from Lipotes vexillifer, assembly GCF_000442215.2. Taxonomy (NCBI): domain Eukaryota; kingdom Metazoa; phylum Chordata; class Mammalia; order Artiodactyla; family Lipotidae; genus Lipotes; species Lipotes vexillifer. The sequence goes on along the minus strand of NW_006790410.1, from coordinate 1,544,421 downwards.
GCTCCGCAACGGGAGAGGCCACAGCAGTGAGAGGCCCTCGTACCGCAAAAAAAAAAAAAATCCACAATTGTTATTTTACCTCTTTCCCCAACTGATTATTTGTTTATCCTCAAACAGCCATATCACATCATCATTTGACATTAGGGCTCTGACTACTAAGAAAACATACAAAATCACCATGTGGAAAAGATTGTCACAATTCACCTCAGGAATATGAACATGAAAACAGGATCTCCCCACCGGGCAGCTGAACGCAGGAGGCCAGAGGGAGCAGCTGCCGCACCCCAGCCCCATGTCCCGCCCCCCCACCTCCAATGGCCTTTCCACACCTGGACAGGCCACTGAGAGCTCCCTCAGCTTCCCCTGGCCTTTGTAAAAGGCCCCTTTGATGTGCCCTTTCTCATTTGTTTAAACAACACGACAGGATTCCTGAGGGCTGCAACCCAGAAGCCAGCTGGGTGGCCTTGCCTTTTTATGCAAAAGAGTGAAGAAACACCTGTCAGACTCTGAGGATAATTAACCTTTATTGCTTCTCATTAAGACTGAGATTGTCACTCAGCACAGATGTGGCTGCTGGATGGGGCTGGGGCTGGGGAAGGGGCATGGAAGTGTGGGTGGGAAATGAGGAGCAGAGGCTCAAAGAGACTCTAAGGGGGAGAGGCACCCACTTGCTTGTGGTCGTATGCAGGGTCAGTGCATCTGGGGCCTGCTCCAGCCGGGCCTGGGGCACAGCTCACAGCAGGACCTACCAGGCTGCATTCCAGAAGTGGGGGAAACAGAGGTCCACATTCCCATCAGTGCTGGAAGGGAAACAAGTTCCAGGGTGCAGGGGTTCAGACAGTTTGGGGACCTTGCTGAGACTCTCTGGAGGCTGCTGGCTCTTCCAGATATTTACACTTGCTGGAGGCGAGGCCGTCAGGGCGTTGGGGCAGAGAGGAAATACTCCGTCTGCACAGTGCCCGACACAGTGGCCCATTCTGGGCTGGACAAGAGCCGTCGTGGGAGGGGAGGGTGAGGCAGACAGGTGGAGATGCCAGGCAGACGGCCAGTCAGTCAGGTCCCTTGGGCAGTGGCGAGGAGCTGGGCGGGGGTCAGAGGACTTTAGCAGGCGGAAGCGCTAGGATAAGGTCAACTTCAAAAATGGAGCGTTGGAGTGCGGTGCAGAGAAGGCATCGTGGAGGGACAGATGTGGGACAAGAGAGACCAGTTAGAAAGTGAGGGGATAGAGCACACGCATGCGCACGCACACACACACTTTCACACATATGCCCATTCACACACACATGCACACGGGAGTAGTGATCGCTCAGGGTGGGGGGCGTACACATGGCAACAAAGCAGAGAGGGCACCTCAGGGTGTGCTGGAAGGTTTGCTCTGGAAGTGCTGCATTGCCCACAGTCCTCTCCGCCCAAGACAATCCTGGCAAAAAGCACAGGATAGCAAAGAGGGAGGGAGGTCCTATGCTCAGGCTTTCTACTGGGAAGTGTAAAAAGACACCCAACCAAGAGTAGAGATGATACACAACCTTCCAGGGCAATGGTTAAATGGCACGGAAAATTGTTAGCATGGTGTGATCTTTTTACAGGAATATTTTGAATACAGAATTGACTTTATTGCATAGGAGGGAATATACGGCCTGAAGAGAAAGGTGTTATAAGCTCAGTGATTGAGGTCATCAGATATTCTAAGATTTCCATCTTCACGGGGCACAAATCCTGGCGCTCTCATTTAAAGAATATCTGATACTCATGTAAACGCTGATGTCTTTTCTGCCCAGTGAACACGGAAAACAGCAGCGAGGATCAATGATGCCTCAGCTCCCTGCACAGCCTTGGGTTCAAGCATGGCTCTCGCTGAGTCTCGGTGCCCCTGGTATTCAGTGGGTAGAGTAGTTATGTTTCAGTCTCTACTGTGGTAAATATGGACACATAAACCCATGGAAACGAAGCTCTCTGGGGTTCGTAATACGCTTTGAGTGTAAAGGGGCCCCGAGACAAAAGTTTAAGAACGTCTGGTGCTTACAGGCGGTTCTGGAATGTGTTTGGGAGGAGGGGCTCTGCAGATTGGGGGGGGCAAGTCAGTGCAGGAGGAAGCAGGACGGGAGCGACCTGGGAGCCGGGAGGGCCAGGGGGCCAAGGGGGCAGCGGACACCCTGCACGGGGGCTGCAAGAGGCAAGAGGACTTGCGAGAGGAGCCAGCTGTGACTTGAGGCGGACCGTGTTGCCGTGACGTAGTTTACACTTAGGCTACCGTGCCTGAGAACGGTGGGTGTGGGTGCGCGCGCGTGTGTGTACGCTCGTGCAGGGGTGGATCGGGCCATGCCGAGGCAGCGTGGGGTAGAAATCAACGTCCAGGCACCGAGACCCTCCATCCAAGGAAGCACTTAACGTGATGCAGGCTCCTGGGGCCAGACATAACTTTCAAAGTGTACACATCACCCCTGCACCCGCAGCACCCCAAGATCAGAGGAGTTCACAGAGGTCTCCGGGAGACTTTGGATGTGCCTGGGGTGAGGATGGAGAACTGGACCCCCTTGTTCTGGACTTCGGCGCTTACATGTCAGCACAGCGGAGGCTGGCACAAGTACTTGGGTAAGGAAGCCCCATGGCCGCCATGGCCAGGACAGCCCTGGAACCATGTGCAAGGCACTGTGGCATGGACACAGTGGGGAGGCGCTGAGAACCACAGAAGTCTTCTGCAGGCCGGCCTTCCCTCCAACACTAGCGACCAGAGCCAGGGCCCCGCTTGCAGTGCAGGGACAGACGCTCCACAACCGGCCCTGGGGGTTCTGGTGGCCGCTGCTGCCACTTGGGCCTCTGTCCCTCACCGCGGACTCAGGGCTCGAGTAAGATCTGTGAGCTAACTCCTTCCCAGAGCTTTTCTGACATCGTGAATCGAATGGCTGCTAAATCTGCTCTCTCACCTATGTCACCATGGTGTGTGTTTGCTGGCTTTTCCCGCTGTTCACTTCATTCTCTCCTTTCTCAAATGATAGAATGGACTTCCTAGGTCTCGAGTCTGCAAGTTGAGCAATTTAGAAACCCAGACACAGCTCACAAGGGCTCCGCGTTCAAATAGTTTCCCATGGAGGCCTAGCAGGATGAAGTGCTGACTGGAAAGAGGCAGGAAAAGCAACCTGTTTCCCAGGGGCACAGGTATTGGGCTTCGTGCATTGAGAACGCCTCAGGAGACATGGAAGGAGGTTGATTTCTCTCCTTCGGGGAAGTCACCTGGCCTCACAGCTGGGGGAGAGCGTGCACAGCAAGGACTGTACACCTGTCTGTGCAGGAGGGAGGGGAGAGGGACCCTTATCCAGGGACTAGGACATTTCAGAGACAGGGAGTAGGGCCATTAAGAGGGCTCTAATGCCTCTTATGTAGGGCTGTTGGCCATATTAGGCCAGTGGGAGTGGAATTCAGCAGCATGCTATGATAGAAAGACCCAGGGTGTACACACAGAACAGACGGGTCAAGAGGAGGGTCTGGGCTGGGGTGCTGTCCATAGGCTGAGGTGAGTCACTTCATCCCAGAGGCCTCGGTTTCCTGCCTAAAAAATGGGGGTGATAATATTTACTTCGAAGGTGTGCATAGCATTAAATGAGATGCTAAGTGTAAAGGGTTTTGCAAACTGCCATGCAGGAGGAGGCAGATGCCGGCTGCTTCTGTAGTTACATTTGCTGGCTGCCTACACCACATGCAGGTCCCCTCCCCCCTTTCAAGAGAAGCCTAGCTTTTGCCTAAGAGTTCACCCCACTTCCATAGGAGGAAGGTGACCCCACCTTCAGGCCCCTGGGTGGGCTCTGATTGGCTTGAGCCATTGCCCCATCCCTGCGATTGGTCCAGGGGTGGGTGTGTGAACCCACCAGTGCGATCAGGGCAGCTGGGCTCAGAAGGGGGCTCTCACGGGCCGGGGGCCAGGGGAGAGTCAGGAGGAAGAACCATCTTTGGTGAGATGGCTGATGACTGGACTAAACCAAGCAAACGAAGCATTCACGGAGACCCTCCACCTTTCAGGCCAGGCGAGTTTTCTGGGACTTGTCACGAAAGCACCCTGACCGCTGTTTCGTAGCTGCTGCCACTGTGACAGATGCTAACGCAGATCAACACTAGTCTAGCTCTTCATTCCAGACCTCAAAAGGGAGAATCATTAGGTTACCACACCCAAAGCTTTTCGAATGAAAACGTGGTGACGTTCACATATAGCCTTCTGCGTCCCAGGGCACAACGTTCTTTCAAGGTGAGTTAGCATTCTTGAATGTGAAACTTACCGCACATGACCATCATTTTAAGGCTATAAGGAAAAGGACCAGGGCCTCTAGTGGGGGCTTCCCAGGCCTGCTCTGCCCGGTGGGTCCAAGATCCATGGCTTCCATGTGAAGACGGGCCGTCTCAAGACCGCGGCTCCTAGATTTTAGGGTATTTGAGAGCCCCCAGGAAGCTGTTCAGCACAGGTTTTCAGGACCCACTGAGACAGGAACTCTGGGGTGAGGCCCAGAATCCTGCATTTGAACGGGTAGCTCTAACACAGGGCTCTAAGCATTCAGAGACCACAGTCCTGGTCTGCCTGGGACAGGCAGAGTCCCCGCAGATGCCTGCTGTCCTGGCCTGAACACACATGGCTCTCACTCTCTGGGGTTTCTCAGTTAGGGGGCAAACGGCATGGCCGCTCGTCTGGGGGTGTGCTGAGAGCCGCAGCTGTGGAGGTGAAGCCAGCGTTGTGTGTGTCTCCCTCTGTCCCTCCGCTCCTCTACATGTAAACTCTCCGGTGCCCGGTTCCACTCAACGTGCTGGCCATGAAAGGAGCTGTATGGAAGTCCCTCCTGCCTCTGCTAAGGCCCTGTGCTCAGAGCTTCCTGCCCAAGGGCTTTAGGGAATTCTGTGTAATGGATTTATCCAAAAAGATGGATAAAAATACACCTCCCCTTCATACCACATTCAAAAGGAAATGCCAGAGGAAAAACTTAAATATTGAAAACCCATAAGACTCATAGAAAAGGAACTATAGGGGATTTAGAAACATGACAGCAGGGGGGAAGTGGCTTTATAAGTATGATAAGAAACCCAGAAAATGTAAAGAAAAATATTGGCAGAATTGAACATTTGAAAACTAAAACCTCTGGATGGAACTGGACTCCCTAAATAATGCAAAAAGACGGCCACACCTTGGAGGAAAGCAGGGCTACCAAGCGCTGTGTCAGCGAGGGTGTGAGGGAGCAGGAAGCCTCGGGGGCATCCCCTCTCCCTCCGGCCATGTGCTGCTGGGGGCTGGATTCTTCCTGCTTCCTGGTTGCCCCTGGATCCTGCGCATTTTTGGAACCTGGATCGCCAGTCTTCCTTTTGGTTCTGTGAGCAACCTGATAGCGCTCCCATAAATGCCTTTGAGTTTACCAAAGTTCATGTGTTTTGCTTGCAACCCGAGCCCTGATTGATACACCCTGTGGCAAATAAAGATTAGTTTCATTCCTCAGGAAGGGGTTGTTAAAGCCAGGCACTCATGTGCTGTGACAGCCACCGTTCTCCCCGCTCTATGATTCAATGAATTCCTCCGCATGGCTCTTAGGACTTCATAGAGACTGCTTCAGTCTCCAAGGGTTCAGGACATGCATGTGATGATGTCCTGAGAGACTTGTTTCAAATGTTTCCATATCATTTTGGCTGCAAGGTTACCCCCCCTTAATTCGTCATTTTTATTATTAGGAAAAGCAAGAGCTAGCTGGCCAATTTAGCATCATTGAGGTTCCATCTTACTTCCCCGATATAAGAGGCTGCTGTTCCCACTGCAACCCCGCAGAGCAAGCTCTATCACCCCGAGTTACAGGTGAGAAAACTGAGGCCCTGGGTGGTATGACTTGCTCTGCTTCAAACCTTGAAGGGGAAGAATCCAGATTCAAACCCAGGTCTGTCGACGTCTGCTCTCTGCTCTTGCTGTATTGTTTCAGATAATAAGCAGCAGTTCCACAAATTACTGAAACCATCTTAACGGAAATTAGTCACAGGTGGCTTAGAGCTAGTACTTGTCTATTAAAATTCCTAGCAAACAAATAAAATAAAACTGTTGGGTGGAGACTATGTGATTTTTACTTAAAGGTTGAAGGGCAGTAATTTCCACTTTTGCTTCAAAACATTCTGAGTACTTCCACTTGTGAACTGACAGTCTCACAGTGCCTGGAGGAAGGTTGTTAACCCAATTTACAGATTGGGAAACTGAGGTCTGGGCAAGGAACTGCTCGCTCCTCTCCAAGATGTTGATGTCCCTCTCAGGCTGATGAGGAAAACAGGCCATTACACCGATGCTGCACTTTCCTAGGCAAGCGGACGCTGTGGGAGACACCGACCCCTCCCATCCCACTGGGGACAAAGAGATCTGTTGCCTTTGGGTCCCCTGAGGTTCAAGGCTCTCATCACTTAGTCTCTGTCCAGTCTCATTCACCAGTGACAGGATCAAACAGTGCTTGTTTAAAATGCCAGGTGAATTGGCACCAGCTTTGTGGGGAGCTCCCAGAACACAGCATGGAAGGGCAGGAGGTGACCCCAGTGGCTGGGAGTGTGCGCTTGCTAGCTAAGCTCAGGGGGCTGGCTCCCCCTCATTGGAGGTTTGCTTGAATAGACCCCCAGGCCAGTGTGGTACTGTTTGCAGTTGCTGTAAGCAGCCCCCTATGCTGACCAGACATTCCCAGCCTGGGTCATCATAACTGCCAGCTCAGCCCCAGCCCCACTTATCACAGTGAGAATGAGCAGTAGAGAAACTGCTGTGATTACAGGATCTGCTAACAGGTCATCACGATGCCTCAAAGGACATTTCTTCAGCTGGACAAGTCCGCTAGACAAGTCTCCCTGGCAACACCGACTTGGTTTAAGTGCACAAGAATGGGCCGAAAAGGAAAGCTTAAGGCGGAGAGAAAGACTCACAGTGTCTTAGCGCAGGTCCATACACACAGGACAGGGAGTGGGGACCCAGACCCTGCCCTTAGGAAGTAACAGTTTATCAGGGGAACTGATCAGTGCACTTAAAAGTGTGGTACAGAAGACTGGATGAATGAATATAAAGTCCTAAGATATACAAAAAATACATAATTATTTGTTACAATAATTATTAGTTATAGTTACTAAATATAATTATAATAAATATTATGTAATGAATTATGTATAATAAAAGAAGTAATACATTTATTTTTAGAGCAATTTTCGGTTTACAGAAAAATTGAGCAGAAAGTACGGAGTTCTTGTATACTCCCTTCTCCCTCACCTCCAACCCTCCTCTGCCCTTTCCCCTATTATTAACATCTTGCACTGGTGTGGTATATTTGTGACAATTGATGAACCAGCATTGATACATTATTATTAACTAAAGTCCACCATTTACATTATAGTTCAAACTATGCTTTGTACATTCCGTGGGTCTGGACAAACGTATAATGACATGTATCCACTGTTACAGTATTGTACAGAGTATTTTCACTGCTCTAAAAATCCCCTGTCCTCCTTCTATTCATCCCTCCCTCTCTCCAACCCCAGGCAACCCCTGATCTTTTCACTTCCTTTTCTCCATAGTTTCACCTTTTCCAGGATGTCATATAGTTGGAATCGTACAGTATGTAGCCTTTTCGCACTGGCTTCTTTCACTTAGTAATATGCATTCAAGGTTCTTCCTTCTCTTTTCATGGCCTGGTAGCTCATTTATTTTGGGTGCTGAATAATATTCCATTGTCTGGTTGTACCACAGTTTATCTATTCACCAACTGAAGGACATAGAGGGTGCTTCCAAGTTTGGGCAATTATGCTATGAACAACTGCATGCAAATTTTTGTTTCCACGTAAGTTTTCAACTTATTTGGGTAAACACCTAGGAGCATGACTGCTGGATCATATGCTGCCAAACTGTCCTCCAAAGTGACCGCAGCATTTTACTTTCCCTCCAGTGACGAAAGAGAGTTCCTGTTGCTCCACAACCTCACCAGCTGTTGGTGTTGGTGTTTCGGATTTTGGCCGTTCCAGTAGATGTATAGTGGTATCTCATTGCTTTAATTTGCAATTCCCTACTGATACATGATGTTGAGCATCTTTATATGCTAATTAACCATTTATAAATCTTCAGTGAGATATCTGTTCAGATCTTCTGCCCATTTTCAATTGGGTTGCTGTTTTCTTATTGCTGAGTTTTCGGAGTTACTTGTCTACTTTGGCTATCAGTCCTTTATCAGATACATGTTTTGCAAATATTTTCTCACCATCTGTGGCTTGTCTTTTCATTCTTTTAACAACATCTTTCACACAAGTTTTAAATTTTGATAGTACAACTTATTAGTTTTTCCTTTCATGGTGTCATATCTTTGGTGTCATGTCTAAAAAGTCACTGCCAAACCCAAGGTCATCTAGATTTTCTCCTATGTTATCTTCCAGGAGTTTTGTTTTGTTTTTGTTTTTGTTTTTGTTTTTTTTTGCGGTACGCGGGCCTCTCACTCTTGTGGCCTCTCCCGTTGCGGAGCACAGGCTCCGGACGCGCAGGCTCAGCGGCCATGGCTCACGGGCCCAGCCGCCCCGCGGCATGTGGGATCTTCCCGTACCGGGGCATGAACCCGTGTCCCCTGCATCAGCAGGCGGACTCTCAAGCACTGCGTCACCAGGGAAGCCCTTCTAGGAGTTTTATAGTTTTTGGGTTTACATTTAGGTCTATGATCCATTTCAAGTTAATTTTTGTGAAGGGTGTAAGGTTGTGTCTAGTTTTATTTGTTTGTTTGTTTGTTTTAACATGGATGTCCAGTTGATCCAGCACTGTTTGTTGAAAAGAATATCCTTTCTCCGTTGAATTGCCTTTGCTCCTTTGTCTGAGATCAGCTAACTATATTTACGTGGGTCTACTTTCAGGCTTTCTATCCTGTTCCACTTATTTGTCCATTCTCTCACCAATACCGTGCTGTCTCGATAACTGCAGCTCTAGAGTAAATCTTGTAGTTGAGTGATGTCAGTCCACAGACTTTGTTTTCCTTCATCAATTGTGTTGGTTATTCTGCATGTTTTGCCTTTCCGTGTAAACTTTAGAATCAATTTGTCAACACTGACAAAAATAACTGCTGGTGTGTTTTTATTGGAACTACAATGAATCTACAGATCAAGTTGGGAAGAACTGACATCTTGACTATATCATGTCTTCCTATCCATGAACATGAAATATCTCTCCATCTATTTAGATCTTTGAATTTCTGTAATCAGAATTTTGTTATTCTCCTGACTTAGATCTCATACAGTTTTGTTAGATCTATACCTAAGTATTTCATTTTTTTGTTGCTAATAAGATATATTTTTTTCTTAATAATATATATTTTAATATTACTCATGGAATAGTCTTTGAACCCATGAGGTTGAATTCTGGCTCTGCCTTTTCTCAGCTGCTCAGCTTCTGGCAAGCCCTGTCATTTTCTGGCCCTTTGCTTTTTCTTCTCTGAAGAATGACCCTGGCTTTATTCACAGATCTCCTTCTAGACTTCCTGGATCTTTGTGGAAGTGGGACACCTGCATGGTTTGCCTTTGGGGCAAGCCTTGCAGCCCTCCAGGGAGCCCTACAGTGTGAGGCTGTGGCTCCCTCCAAGCTGACGGAGTCTGTGGTCAGTGCTGTCACTAAGGATGCCTGTGTGGTCATGGGTGGTGTTTGGGAGACTATTTAGAAGGCAGTAGAGAGGTACCTAGCCTCTCTCACAAGGTGAGAGAATTGGCCACGATTCCACTTTTGGGGTTGGGCTCATGGACAAGTACATTCTGGAGAGAAGTGAAATTAGAGTTTATAGTGGTGGGAAAAAAAGGTCTTATCTAGAGCAGGAGGTGAGGCTGGGTCTTACTGGTCCTCCTGCGTCCCTTCTCCTTGCCATGATGTAGTCTCACCAGGCCATGTTCTTTTTTTCATATTCTTTCCTCCCACGTGGCTAGTATAGTAATACATTGATGCATTTCCCACCCTTGGGTTCCTGGCAGGCCCTGAGCATGGGCTGGGTAGTGGTGGTATCTTAGTCAGACCCCGGGGGACAGGGAGCTGACTCTTTTCCATGTCCTTGTCTATTTGCACCCATGCTGGAGAGGCACAATGCAATGTGATGGCCTAGGGAGAAGGGGCTGAGGGACTGGCTGCCCTTGATCCGTTTCTAATCTGGAATTTAGCCCCAAGGGACAAAGGGCCTGCTTGGCACCCTTGTAAACTAGTCTTAACCCTTGGCAGGGTGAGCTGGTCATTTCTGTGCCTGAATGTTCCCAAGGTCCTATGGGGTAACAGTGGTTGGCTGGCTGGTCTTGAGTTCAGGGATCTGGCCATTCCACTTTTCCACATGACACACAACTCTCATATTTATGATTCTTCATCTAAAAGTGGAAAAATAGAAAAAGTGTAGAAGAGGTAAGACGGAGCAAGTCTAAAGTTTACGCATATGATAAATAAATAAAATAAAATTTAAAAATAAATAAAATAAAATAAATTAATTAAATTAATAAATAAAATTAATTAATTAAAATAAACTAATTAATTAAATAAATAAATGAATAAATAAATAAATAAATAAATAAATAAAAGATGAAAACATCTTTTATTCTCTTAGCAGATGATCTGAGAGTCCTTCATAGGGAGACACTTAGTCTTTGGAAGAAAATTCCTGGGTGAACTTGTTTAGGGTCATAGTTGGGACACCCAGAAACCTGACTATTGGCAGAACTGGTCTGCACTAGAGAAGAACAATTTTTTCCAAGTGGGGGGAGATACTCAGAGAGGAAGGAGGGACAGCGGAGTGGAGTTGGTCAGAGGTAGATGGCTCTGAGATAAACTGCAGTGTGGTCTGCAAACGTACGGGACACACTATGGGGAGAGCGGTGTCGAGCCCCACTCTGCTCTTAGGGACTTGCGAGGTCAGAAGAGAGAGCACATGTGTGGCCAGGGCAAGAGGAACTGCATCCAGGACCTCACAGAAACAGTGAGAAGGCTCTGGACCAGCGTGGGCCATGAGGTTGGGGCTTGGTGAGTGGAGTCAGCTCTCTGAGGGTCCTGGGGACCTAGTGGGCGGCAGGGTTCCTCTTGATTATAGTGGAGAAGACTGGACAGCAACTGGTGGCTGTGATACAAAACACTAAGTCCTGGATGGAGAAACTACCTGCTGGGTCAGGTAAGGCATTCTGTCCCTCACAGAACCAGCTGAGCCAGGAAAGCACTCGGGGACACAGGCCAGGTGGAGTCTTGAGGGTGGGGTGCCTGGGCAGCCATGCCCAGGGTCAGTTATGGGCTGAATGTTTGTGCCTCCCACATTCATATGTCGAAGCCCTAACCCTGAATGGGATGGTATTAGGAGGTGGGGCCTTTGGGAAGGGATAAGAGTTAGGTGAGGTCATGAGGATGGGGACACTGTGATGGGATGGGTGTCCTTATAAGAAGAGGAAGAGACACCAGAGCTCTCTCTCTTTGCCATATGAGGACACAGGGAGAACATGGCGTATGCCAGGCAGGAAGAGGGCTTTTGTCAGGAACTGAATCTGCCGACACGTTGACCTTGGATTTCCAGCCTCCAGAATGGTGAGAAATCAGTGTCTGCTGTTTAGGCCACCCCGTCTGTGATGAGTTGTTATGGTGACCTGAGCTGATGAACACAGGGTCTGATTCTAGGGAAGGAGGGTAGGATGATGTCTTCATGTGATTCCATCCACATCCGATCCAAACTGTCCATTTGGAGAAAGAAGGATTGAGACTCATCGAATGCAAAGTTCTTCACACAGCAGACTAACATTTAAGACTTTTTGAGTTAAAACACCTTAGTTAAAAGATGTGTAGTGTGCCAGTGTCAGCACATCAGAGACCACTGACCGGTACCATCAGATTAACTGGTGTGGGAGAAACGTTCCCTTGAAATTTGCTAATTTAACTTGGGTTCAACTTTGTTAGCTTGTTTTTTTTTTAAGAGAGAACTATAAATGTTCCTCTCACCTGCTTTTAAACCATGTTTTTGAGATGATAACACTCATCAGTGATTGCCCTAGCTCCTGTCCTCCTGGCCTCTGTTCAGCCAGGTTCCCACTCCTCTGCTGTTCCCTCCACTTGTGCAGGGTCCTGCCTGTGAGAAGGTTTCTGGGCAGAGGGCTGGCTGTTGCTTACACATTAGAGCCTGTTCTCCTAATTCCTCTGCTCTTTTCAGAGAGCAAAGAAACCACTTTGATTAAAGATTTAACTTCCAAAAGTATTTAAAACAGTTAAAGGCAACAGACTTTGGCAGAAGAATGCAATGGTCTCAGCTTTTTATGCTTAATTTATAAAAATAAATGACAGTCTTGAAAAGGTATATTGATTTGTTTCTTTTGGGCAGTTGATGCACGAGGATGTGCCTTTAAGAGAGACCATTGTTCAGCATGTTTTAACTGCTGGGCTCCACTATGAAATCTGTGGCTAAATAATGAAAATTTTATTATCGGTATACTTTGAGAAATGATTGCTGAAAAACTCACATGCTTCAAAATTCAAACCAAACCAAACCAAAACGCCTCCAGGGGCAGCAGCTTGGTCTCTGGCAAGCTTCGAAATGCATGTGCATGGGCATCGCAGAGGATAGCTGGGGTCTGGGCGCCCTGTATTCTAACCTCATCATCTGGGACTGCCCCTTAGTGTCTCAGGCTGGCCGGGAGTGCCAGGTGTTTGCTGTAGGTGGCCTGTTTCAGCTAGTCTGGAACAGCTCCTTGTGATACCGGGGCCCGCCATGTGGAGACAGAGCCATTGCCCAGAACAGTCGCTTGGGTAGGGGAGTTCAAAGAGCAGGTGAGCTGCATGGGGCTTCGAGGTCCTGCCTCCCATTTGGGGCTGGGAAGAGGCTGAAGTGGCCCCGTGTGAGAGGGAAGGAGGGAGGAAAGCCGCCTGCAACCTGCGGGTCGTGTAGGAAATAATGTGTACTTTGAGGCCCAGCACAGGCCATTGCCTTCCCTCTGAGCAGAAAAGGAGTCCCAGGGTTTTAGAGCTGGAAGGAGCCTGCTTTTAGGTCCAGGCACCGTCCTGAAGGGATTCCAAAGAGTCAGAAAAGGAGAGCAGTGAGAAGGGCCTCCCGGTGCCTGGCGGGCACACAGAGGGGCTCTGTCCTGCGACCCCTCCACCCGCTGGGCCCTCATGGTTGTCAAAACACAGGAGCATTCCTCAGCTAACACAGCACACAAAGGCGAGCCCTGGGCCTGGAGCAAGTCGCTCGCACATGTTATTAGTCCAGGCAAAGCCGTAACCCCCCACCCCGGAACGCTGCTCTGCCCCACCTCTCTGCCCCTCCAACGGCCCAACTTGAGCTATAACCGTCTCGCAAGTCCAAGGCAGGCCCATTTTCTTTCCTTTGTAGAGTGAACTTCTCAGTTCACTGCAGTATTAATTGTTCATTGTGGAAATTTTGCTTAGAATTGAAGTCAAAGAACAGACATTAAAAAAAAATCATGGGGACTTCCCTGGTGGCACAGTGGTTAAGAATCCGCCTGCCAAGGCAGGGGACACGGGTTCGAGTTCTGGTCCGGGAAGATCCAACATGCCACGGAGCAACGAAGCCTGTGAGCCACAACTACTGAGCCTGCGTGCTGCAACTACTGAGCCTGCGCTCTAGAGCCTGCGAGCCACAACTACTGAGCCTGCTCACCACAACTACTGAAGTCCACACGCCTAGAGCCCGTGCTCCACAATAAGAGAAGCCACTGCAACGAGAAGCCCACATAACGCAATGAAGAGTAGCCCCTGCTCTCCACAACTACAGAAAGCCTGCGTGCAGCAACAAAGACCCAATGCAGCCAAAAAAAAAAATCATATATAATACCTATATTCACAAGCAAATATTGAATACATGCATATGAAGTATGTATACATGTATAAATCTGTACATATATATCAAATGTATATGTATTTGAGTGGGGTGGGTTAGTATTCTGTCAACACTTTATTGTGAAACACAACACACAATTCAGTTTAAGCAACAGTTATCACGTGACTGCCCAGCCTGTGGGACCACCACCCTGATTTGGGGATACGCAGCCTCTTGCTTCTCTTTGTAGCTTACTATCTAAATATGTATCCCTAGCAGTTCAGTTTAGCTTATTTCTGAACTGTATGTGAATAAACCCTCCCATTTGTATACGTGTGTTTCTGGGGTCTTTTGCTCTGTTTTCTTTTGTGGATGAATGTACCACATCATTCATGTGGTTCACACATCTTCAAGGCTGCAGCGTATGCCTTGGCACAGATATGTCACTTTTTATTTACCCATTTTACAGGGGCATTCGGGTTCTTTCCAGCACTGAACTTTTAGAAGCAACTCTACTATGGTTGGAGATCAGAGTTCCAGTGACCCATGTGCCTGGAATTTTTGGTCTCAGCTGTGTGTGCCTCTGATGAGGGGGGTTGTGTCATAAGGTATCCAAAGAAGGCGATGAAAACTGCTTTTCAGACAGTTGCAGCAGTATTTTGGGGCATGTTCTATATCCTCCCAACAAGTGCTGTTGTCAGACACCCAGTAGGTTTCTACGAGGATCTCACTATTTTGCGCCCAGAAACACCTGTCAGGTGGTGGATATTGAGTAATGTTTGTAGAGTGACTGTTAAAAAAAGAAGTTGGACCAGATGATCTGTAACTTCTCTCACAGCTCTATTTATTGTGAATGTAATTAGATATGCAATTACTTACCTAAATCTTATATGGGTATATATCTTACATAATTACAGCATAGCTATACATTAGTAACTGAACTGTATGTACCATATTTAACTACATATAGTGCTATTTGTTAATTAATTATATATTCGTTATTTGTCAATTATACATATTGGCAATATAATATTATTTTAGGTAACTAAAGTATGTTAGTTAGTATGGACAATTTATTTCAACGCTCTGTGTGCTGTTTTTCATTTGTAAAGTGGAATAATAATCCCTGCCGAGTAAAGTTGTTCTAAGAATTGAACGAGCAACCAGACAGGTTTCTGGTACACAGCAGAATTTTAACAAATGTTCACTTCCTTCCTCCTTTCCTTAAATAGTAATTGCAGATATCACTGAAATGTCTGATTATCTGAGTTTTCTGATTATTGAAGTTTAGATAAGGGCATTCCTCTTATCGTTCATGTGCTCCAAACCACCATAATCTGGGGGATTTAATAATCTAATTAAAATACTCTTTTTATTTTAGAAAAGCTATATTAATCCCTCTATTCTTCCATTTTCAAAATCATTTTTCTTTTATGTGTCTTACCAAACAACCGATAAGTCACCAGTCCTTTCTTAGATTGAACATTTGGAGAGGCTGATTTTTAAAATGTGTGAACATTCCAGGATCATGACACCCAAGAATTCTTAATAGCCAGGACTGCAGACCCCTGGCGTGCAGATTTCCTGAGCAGTACTGCAGGCCTGCAGGCCAGATGGAAAGAGCTGAATTTTGCTTTTTATACACCATCTTAAAATGCTTGAAGATTAGCTGGCTTTGCTTGATTCTAATCCTGTTTTAAACAGAGCTATGATGACCTGAAATATTTTTAAGACAAATGATATAATTATTTACTTCTATCTTTGATATATAATTTTGAGCAGTTAAATATGACCTTTTTGGAATCTTATTTAAAAAGATGGACTGGGGCTTCCCTGGTGGCGCAGTGGTTGAGAATCTGCCTGCCAATGCAGACGACACAGGTTCGAGCCCTGGTCTGGGAAGATCCCACATGCCATGGAGCAACTGGGCCCGTGAGCCACAATTACTGAGCCTGCGCGTCTGGAGCCTGTGCTCCGCAACAACAGAGGCCGCGATAGTGAGAGGCCTGCGCACCGCGATGAAGAGGGACCCCCACTTGCCACAACTAGAGAAAGCCCATGCACAGAAATGAAGACCCAACACAGCCATAAAATAAAAAAAAAAAAAAAAAAAAAAAAAAAAAGATGGACTGGCTTATATTAGATACAAGTAGAAAATTCAACTTTTTCCAAGAGCAACACATAAATTTTTTTAGTCATATTTTACTCATATTAAACATGTGGTTACTGCATTACTAAAAAGTATCAAAATAATTTATGACTTTTAGAAAATCCACAATGTTGGTCCTAATTAAATAAAAAGGGTGAGGGTTGGTGGATGAAGTGTTTTTTTAGAGTTATTTTTCTTTGTATATTTTTAGTGTGTTTTATTATAGAAAACTTGCAAATAGAAAAGCAAAACTTGGTCCTTGAGTCTTAGAATAATATTTTATTTCTCATTTCAAATTTTGAAGATTTTTGGCATAAACGTAGTTTTGTTTTGAAACTAAATCATTTAAAAATAAAGTCATCCATATTTTTAATAAGCCATTTCAAAGAACTGATCAATTAATATAACTCTCTGCCTCTCCACGTATTTTTTCTTTCTCCTACAGTGGAATTAGTATTTGGAAAAATGGAAAGATGGTCTTGGCAGGTTGAGAGAAGCCGTATTTGGGAGGAGCTGCGCCCAAGGCCATCCAATTCTGGAGCATGTGGCTGGGGAAGAGACAGCCCTGGTGGAAGTCCTAAAGACCTGGTTAATGCGTGTGCAGCACCAGATGTCTCCCACCAGGTAGATCAGAAACCCAGTGGGCATCTGTACCAGGTGAGGACACACCACCAACTGTCAGTTCTCATTTGAACTGTCGGTGGACACTCGAATCTGCCGGATGCCTGGGACACCGGCCCCACTGTGGCCGATGCCTGCTCTTCTGGTCAGTCCCCTGCTGCCTCTTACTCCATCGCCCAAGGCTGGTCCCCCACCAGGACTGTTCTCAGTCCTTACACTCACCCGGGATCATCTCATCAACTCTCAAAGTTGCATCCCTCCCCTACCGATCATGTGCCACCCGAAGTTTACTTCCGGCCCAGTCTCTTTACTGAATCCGAGTCCCTGAGGCATCTTCACGTTTCCTGGCTACCTCACTGGACAAGCTACGTACCCTCGCTCTGTATGTGCACACTCCTCACACAGTCTGTGCTCATTTTAGGCAAGACTCCACGCAGCAGTCTAGGCTACACTAATTAGACTTGTTTGTCTACTTGGGCTCTGTCATCAACTTATCCAATTAGTCACTAGTTTTGTTCTGTTGATTTTATCTCCTAGATCCTCCTCAAGACCATCCATTCTTCTCCATCCCAACCCTGTGCCTTAGTTCAGACTATTCTCATTATGTCTTACATCTTATTTAAAAGAACTGCTTAACTGGGTTTTCTCCCTCTTACCCTAATTCACAATGGATAATTTAACCAGAGATCCTCCTAAAACATAAATCCAAGCCTCTTTCCTCTAATTAAATTGGTTCAGTGGCAGGCTTCCCTGGTGGCGCAGTGGTTGAGAGTCCGCCTGCCGATGCAGGGGACACGGGTTCATGCCCCGGTACGGGAAGATCCCACATGCCGCGGGGCGGCTGGGCCCGTGAGCCATGGCCGCTGAGCCTGCGTGTCCGGAGCCTGTGCTCCGCAACGGGAGAGGCCACAACAGTGAGAGGCCCGCGTACCGAAAAAAAAAATAAAAAAAGGTTCAGTGGCACTCTGCCTCATTTAAGAAAAGCCCAAACTTTTTAACATGATGATTAAAGAAAATGATCTGGTCAGACTTGGGCCTTTCCCGTCTGGGCAGGAGCTGGTCTCTGATGCTGAATTTCGCAGACCTGGGTTAACGAACATGGTACCTGCCTGCACGTCTGGGCTCTGAGTGTCGGAATTCACACAGCTGACTTTCTCATGAAAGAGCCGTTGAGCTGAGTTCACGGGCACATCCTCTCTCCATATGGAATTTTGCACTAAGAAGTTCAATGATATTTCTTGTAAAACCATGGTGGAATGTATTGCTTACTACAAGTAGTAATAAATCCCTGTGTGAGTTCCATTCCAGGAAATATTTAGTCTCTATAATTGGAGGCATCTGTTTTCTGTTGTAAAAAATTTAAATCTGCGTAACCTGGGGTCTACTTTGGCTTTAAGGGCCAGAAAACTTGGAACCAGATATATTAGCCAAGAACTGTAAACTGCTTAGCTCTGCTATCAGAGTCTATGGATGCCTTTTGCTTCCTTTAAATGGATTCTTTTCCTTAACCCCTGGAAGACATTCCTGACTTGTCTGTTCTCTAAAAACCTAAAAGACTTCTTGGGGTGGGAGGACTCAGAACTCCATCAACGCTCAATAAGATGGCTTTTTTTTTTTTGCTGTACATGGGCTTCTCACTGTTGTGGCCTCTCCCGTTGCGGAGCACAGGCTCCGGACGCGCAGGCTCAGCGGCCATGGCTCACGGGCCCAGCTGCTCCACGGCATGTGGGATCTTCCCGGACCGGGGCGCGAACCCACGTCCCCTGCATCGGCAGGCGGACTCTCAAACACTGCGCCACCAGGGAAGCCCAATAAGATGGCTTTTATATCTTGGGTATTACCTTCTAGCCTTTACTCACATGTTTTTCCAAAGTTGCAGTTTTTACTTAACATGAGAAAAATCAATAAATTCTGTCCATTTCATTGTCTCTCTGGAGCTTCTCTGTTTCCATTATTTCCACCTTATTCAGACTCCATACTTTCTGGCCAGGATAACTGCAATCTTCTTTTCGTACCTTTGCATCCAGATTTTCTCCTATCAATCCAGCTTCCAAATTACCAGCTGAGCAATCTTTCTGAAATCCATGTGGTGGGTCAGCTGTCTGCTTAGCAAGGTTTTTTACTTATGCCTATATGTGTCTGTTTGCATGTTACTTACTTAGGGAAGCGGACTGTTCCGTTAAGCCTGGAATTTGCTTATGGAGGTGATGATAGTATTCAAAGATTCAAATGTTTCCAAAGATTCTAGAAACCTCCTGGAAGAGATGAGTTGGGGACTCCAACCCCTTCTCTCTGAGAGTCTGTGTATAACAGGATTTTTAAGGGAAACTTTCCCTATTGCCTTGGCATCCAGATAGAGACAGACCCCCGGAGGCCGAACACAGTAGATAAAACTCTGAGTATTGTATGATCTGTTTTAAGAGTCTTAGCTCACCATCTTCTTCCAAGATAGATAAGAAAGTCAGGAGAAACTATTTTGGAGAGAATTATTGGTGTGTTGTACATTTTGTCTCCCTCCACGGGAAAATGGGGGTATTTCTTCACTCTTCCAAACTGCCAGCTGAGTGAGGGGTAGGTAGCTCAAGTCACTGGGAGAGCTGAACGGGTGACCCCAGGAATTGAGAGCAATTAAGATGTCATACCTGATCTAAATACCTGGAAACATCTAAAAGTGAGAGACTGGCTGGAGCACTGAAGAGAAGATTGTAGCTGGAGAACGGTACATTCCCATGGATGGGGCGGAGTGAAGGTGTGTTTCCGTGGGTGAGATGTAGAGTCAGGGTTGATCATTTTGACAGGGATCTGACCAAAGAGGGTGGAGTGGATATTTACCTGCTTTTCTCTTTCTGGGCACCAGGGAGGTTGCACTGCCCCCATACCATTGAGGTTGGATGTGGCTAAGTGACTTGCTTTGGCTATTAAAACGTAAGCATAAATAATGTGGGTCACTTCCAGGCAGAAGTTTCAAGGGCCAGTGGACAACTTGCCTCTTTCTCTGTGGTGATGGCTGTCAAGTTGTTGCTGGCTGCGCTTTCAGCCTGGGACCTGGCCTGTGGAAGACACAGAACAGAGCCCCCAGGCAACCCGCAAGTGTCAAGGAGCAAGCAGGAACAAGAAAACCACGGAGATGTTGGGGTTTGTTATGCAGCTAACCTAGCCCATCCTGACTGATAAAGTCTCTACGGAGTCAAGGCGGCCCCACAGAGCAAACATGTGAATATGGATGGCCTGGAGCCAGAGGTGAGATCATGTCCCCTCTCAGGAAATAGTTGGTTAGCACCCCTTGTGGTGGAGGGTTCCGAGGAATCCACAAACATCCCTCTCGAGAGATGACACACGGCCATCATCATGGTCAAAGGGCCCAAGCCTCAACTGTGTCGCTAAGTAAAGACCTTTCAACCTTTGTCTCTTTTCCTCCACTAACCCCTCCATGGAGACACCTGAGGCAAGAGTGAGAAACAGGGGAGGAAGAGGAGAAGGGCAAGGCGGGTGTCTTAGTTTGCTTGGGCTGCCATGACTGTATACCACAGACCAGGTGGCTTAGACAACAATTCTCTCACAGTCCTGGAGGCAAGTCTAAGACCAAAGTGCTGGCAGTGTTGGTTCCTCCTGAGACCTCTCTCCTAGGCTTGTAGACGGCCGTCTTCTCACTGTATTTTCACATGGCCTTTCCTCTATGGGCAGAGAGAGCCCTGGTGTCTCTTCGTCGTCTAATGATGACAACAGTCCTACTGGGTCAAGGTCCATCTTTATGGTCTCATTTAACATTGATTGCCTCTCTAAAGGCCCTATATCCAAATACAGTCACGTTGAGGGTTAGGGCTTCCGTCTGTGAATGTTCATTCCGTAACAGTGGGTACAAAGGCAAGACGTTGACCCCGTCCCCTTTCTCAAGCCAAATTCAGACCAAGCTGGAGAGAGCACAGCCTGAGAGGAGGTCAGACGGGACTTTTTAAATAGCTGCTTGGACCTACTGAATACAGTTTATTATATGAATTGACTGCAGGAGATTTGGAAACCAAACGAGATGAACCACACACACCCTTAATCCAGCTCAGCTGGTGGCAAACGTGAAGCTGAGACAGAGTCCAGGACCAAAGTGGTACCTGGTGAGGGAAGTGGCAGCCTCCAGAGCCATCTAGCCATCTTGCATGTGCTCTGGGAAGGGGCAGTCTGAGTGACTGTGCCAACCAGGAACCTAGGAGCCCAGTGTACTTCTGAGGAGCAGCTGCCTTGGCCGAATATCCCTGGTGGACCATCACCTGTCCTCCCACTTTAAAGAATTCCTGAAGCTGGGAAGTGTCTGCACTGACTCGAAGGGCTTTGGCCTCAGCTGGAGGCTTGGCCTCAGCCACATGGTCTTGAATATGACAGAGAGTAATGGGCCAATGCTCAGAGTGGGGGGCACACCGTGGATTGAGGATCATCTCAGGTAGAGGCCACAGTGCGATGCATCATAATCAGGTGCTGGAAACACTTTCTTTGGTAATTTCTTTATGCTCAGGATGCTACGTATAGTTGGGGAAAAGGATCAGTGACTAGAAGATGACAAGGAAATAAGGTAAGTGCTACTCTGCAGGTGCCTAGAAACATCTACAACAGCTTAGAGGAGGAACTGGCCAGCTCTCCCTGGCAGTGGGAACTGGCATCAGGGATGTTAGGAACAAGCCAAGAAGGAACTAAGGAAGATCTTCCCAACACGGCATGGGGCAGAACAGTGTCCTACACGCATAGTACATGTAGGACACTCAGCGGACAACTGAAGAGAGTGAGCCTGGACACATAATGGTGTCAGGTTATGATGAGCCTCAAACTCTAGGATAAAGGGAGGTTAGGTTTGACATAGATACACTACCATGTGTACGATAGACAGCTAGTGGAAACTTGCTGTATAGTACGGGGAACTCAGCTCCGTGTTCTGCGATGACCTAGATGGGTGGGATGGAGGGGGAGGGAGGTCCAGGACGGAGGGCATATGTGTATATGTATAGGTGATTCACTTCACTGTACAGCAGAAACTAACACAACATTATAAAGCAATTATACTCCTATAAAAAGAAAAGACTTTGGACAATGAGGAAAAGGTTGTCAGCAGGGAGTTCCATGGTCAGCTGGGTTTGGGTTGTCACCTCATGAGTGTAAGGTCATGCAGATCAAGTGACTATGAGCCAGTGCACTGAGAAAAGAAAGGGCTCTGATTAGCCAGTCAAATTGTGGTAGACCTCACATATCAAGGCGGCAACCATCGATAAATTTTTGTAAGGTGGAAGAGCCTGCCATTCCAAATGGCCTTTGACATCCCTTTGAGGGATCTGACCCAGGATGGTGAACTGAGCACCCACCTTCACCACCTGTCTCCCTCTGTCTCTTTAAGAGGGGGTGAGGGAATGAGGATACCAGATGAGGGTGGGTTACCATCAATGGGGAAACTCTAGTACATTTCCGGAAGATGGAAACTGCTGAAGGAGTGCTGCCTGGTGCAGTGGCGTGGAGGAATCCAGCTCGGGCCGAGACCAGGGTGGTTGCAGCAAGAAGGTGAAGGTGCTGACCCGACAAGCAGAGCCCTAGAGAAGCAGAGGAGTGGGAGGCAGGAAGACTACCGCTCAAGGAGGGGAGCTGTTGCAGGCCCAGGGGCAGAAGGGTGGATGTGGCCCCTTCCCCTACCAGGTGCATACCCCCTCGACACTGGCCAGTCAAAGGATCATTTTCTAAATAAATTGAACACCTTCTGTGCAGAGCTGGAGCAGCTGCTATGGAGATTGACATTCTAAAGCAAAGCCCTGCTCATTTTGGTATTTACTTAACCCTCTAAGTCACTCCACCAGTGACTTAGACTTGCCAGTTGACAAGTGCAGCTCACATACACGGGGTTTCTGATTCTCTCTGATTCTTAGATGTGAACAGACCCTTGAGGAAAATCTGAACATGAATCTG
>NW_006790410.1:1519095-1521858 GCF_000442215.2 Lipotes vexillifer | reverse complement strand
AAAGAGAAAAGAATTACCAACAACACAGAGCCTCTCAGGACTGCCTCCATAAGGCAAAGGCAGGATGCTATAGAAAAGGAAAAAACAGAGAATAAGAAATATTCTTGGAAATTAAAAATAATATGTTGCCAAAGAATATAATTCAATAAAACTGTTGGCAGATAAAATCAAGGAATATTTTGGCAAGTAGAACACAAAATTCATTAATCTATCCCCTTGTCCATCACCATCATTACCACCACCACCATCATCACCACCATCACCTCTACCACCATCACCACCACCACAATCATCACCATCATCACCACCACCACCATCACCACCATTTCCTCCACCACTATCACCACCATTATCATCGCTATCATCACCACCACTACCAACTATAACACCTATTTATTGGGCATTTACTATGCTCCAAGGACCATTTCCAGTACTTCTCATGTTTTAACTTATTTAAAGCCCATTAACACTCTATGCTGAAACTTCAGAACACCAGGAATGAAGAAAAACTGGTAAAATCTTCCAGAAAAATAAAAACAGTGACATAAATAAACAAAAATATTACTGGCATCAGACTTTTCAATATCAGTTTTTAATGTTAGAAGGCAGTGAATGATGCTTTCAAAATTCTGAGGAAAATTCATTTCAAATTTTATACTAAGAGAAGCCAACAGTCAAACGTGAGGGTAGAATAAAACCTTTTAAATATTTAAGGACTCAATACTTTCTCTGGAAGCCCCTTGAAGATACATCCCAAAGTGGCATTAGAGGAGACTGGTTCCAGGAAGTAGGAGCCCAGAAGGAGCAATGGCTCCTGAAAGGTGGTCTCCAGGAACACGGGACACTCGTGGAACAGATTGTGGGCTTGACGGGTTGGAAGAATCTGGAAATAGAATAAAGGCACCCAGGGAAAGATAAAAGAAACACAGTTTTACATCAGGTATACAAGATTCTGCATTAAAAAGTCATGAACCAATCCAAATCCAAATGTGGAGTCAATGGGTCTCAAGGGAAAAAAACAAAATGGATTCCAAGTAAAACCAAGTGGGATCCTGTGGGGTCCTCCCAGGTACAAAAGCCCTCCTATATCCCTGGTCTCTTGTCTGTAGAAAAGCTATAGTCTCCTAGGCCTTCCCTGAGCCACAAAAGAGCAAGATCAATCAGTTAATGATTAGGACAACAGAGCTCACAGAATCTTTAGTTTCTCTCTGAAGGACATAGATAATAGTGCCTGATGCACATTCCCGAGTTGTTTTGCAGATACTAAAACCCCCACCAGAGGGAAAAAGCTAACTGCAAAAAATGGGAAGAAGACCTAAATAGACATTTCTCCAAAGAAGAAATACAGATGGCCAAGAGGCGCATGAGAAGCAGCTCAACATCACTAATTATTAGAGAAATACAAATGAAAACTACAACGAGGTATCACCTCACACAGGCTAGAATGGGCATCATCAGAAAATCTATAAACAACAAATGCTGGAGAGGGTGTGGAGAAAAGGTTACCCTCTTGCACTGTTGGTGGGAATGTAAATTGATACAGCCACTATGGAGAACAGTATGGAGCTTCCTTAAAAAACTAAAAATAGGGCTTCCCTCGTGGCGCAGTAGTTGGGAGTCTGCCTGCCGATGCAGGGGACGCGGGTTCGTGCCCCTGTCCGGGAGGATCCCACATGCCGCGGAGCAGCTGGGCCCGTGAGCCATGGCCGCTGAGCCTGTGCGTCCGGAGTCTGTGCTCCACAACGGGAGAGGCCACAACAGTGAGAGGTCCGCGTACCACAAAAAAACAAACAAAAAAAATCCCCCAAGAATTCAACAGTAATTAACCCAGAAGTCACTGTAAAGAAAAGAACTAATATTTTGCTAAAACAGAGGCAGTACATAGAAGAAATATAGACAAAAGCATAACCAAGTGTCAAGAGGAAATCATCTCTACTATTGAAGCCAGCTAAGGAGGGTTTGGGGCTAACCTCAGAATTGCATCACGTCTTTTTTTTTTTTTTTTTTAAAGTTTGGGTTACATACGCAGTGTTATACAATAACATGGGTGGTAAACCAATCGATTACACAATTCACAGTGAACTATATCAAGCCTAGCCTAGTTCTTTTTATTTATTTATTTTTAACTTATTTATTTAATTTATTTATTTTTGGCTGCGTTGGGTCTTCGTTGCTGCAAGCGGGCTTTCTCTATTTGTGGCAAGCGGGGGCTACTCTTGGTCGCGGTGCACGAGCTTCTCATTGTGGTTGACTTCTCTTGTTGCAAAGCACGGGCTCTAGGCATGTGGGCTTCAGTAGTTGTGGCATGCCAGCTCTGTAGTTGTGGTTCACGGGCTCTAGAGCGCAGGCTCAGTAGTTGTGGCACACGGGCTTAGTTGCTCCGTGGCATGTGGGATCTTCCCAGACCAGGGCTTGAACCCGTGTCCCCTGCATTGGCAGGAGGATTCTTAACCACTGTGCCACCAGGGAATCCCTGCATCATGTCTTAATCAGAACATTTGAAAGGGGCAGCCATGAGGAATTAACTACACAAATCATTCTACAACGTGAGTTCATCATTTTCAAAGAATTTTTTGTTGTTTTCATAAAGTTGCAATTAATTAATATCTACATTCTTATTGAATTTCTTCTTACTAAGCCATACACTCTGTGTGTTATATAAATATATAGTCTCACATTAAATATATATGTACTATTGGGCTTCCCTGGTGGCGCAGTGGTTGAGAGTCCGCCTGCCGATGCAGGGGACGCGGGTTCGTGCCC
>NW_006790410.1:1511187-1518710 GCF_000442215.2 Lipotes vexillifer | reverse complement strand
AAGAAAAAAAAAAAAAAAAAAAAAAATCTACTATAAAATCTTCACATTTTGAGGTCATTGTGGCTTCAGAAACTGAGGCCTGCAAGGTCAGGGTGCTTAGTTGCTCGCCTAGGAACACGGTGACTAAAGGCAGACTTCAAAGCAAGACTTTTGATCTTAGATTCTGGGAAGGGACCTCTCCTCCTTACTGCCTCTTTGGTCCAGTCAGCTGAGCGGTAGGCTGACAGACCTCCCAGAAGCAGGGTCTCTGCGAGGGATGGAAGGCAGGTAGAAACAGTGCAATCCGCTTCTCCCCTACACACAAGAACAGCCGTAGGATATGCATTAACAGATCTCCAGCAACAAACCTCCTGCTTTTCATTATTGGAGCAGTTCTCTTTATCTCTTGGAAAAATTCAGGAGGGCAGAGATTATCTACCCCTAGGTCAGAATGATAAGAGACATATTAATTGTTTCTTTAGCTTTGGGTGGTCTCCGATACTGGAACTATGTACTCAACACAAACTTCTCCTGTCTCCGGCATGGAGCAGGGGAGAGAGCCCTAGAGAGTGGACAGAGAAAGAGTCCTAGCCCCAAGCACAGAGCCAGGGCGCCAGCACAGGTGGGCTCTGCTCACCCGTCACTTACCAGGGAGTTGTGGGTTCTGGTCTCACAACAGTGAATGTGGCAGCCACTGAAAGTTAGCCTCAGGGAAGTTTTTTTTCATTGAAATTTATGGAATAAAATGGAGCAGATGTAAACGGCAAAGAATAAAACTAGGGTACAAAGTTTTATTTATAGGGCTAAAAATGGTACAGAATGGAAGTGGAGAGAGAAGAAATAAAAACAAAAGTAGAACAGGAGAAGACGACAGAAGGGAGGGATGGGCAGAACAGTAACAGCGAGGAGAGAAGGAAGAGGTGGGGGAAGAAAAGGGCTTGGAAAAGATAGCTTTGCGGGTTTCCCTGGTGGCGCAGTGGTTGAGAGTCCGCCTGCCGATGCAGGGAACACGGGTTTGTGCCCAGGTCCGGGAGGATCCCACATGCCGCGGAGCGGCTGGGCCCGTGGGCCATGGCCGCTGAGCCTGCGCGTCCGGAGGCTGTGCTCCGCAGCGGGAGAGGCCACAGCAGTGAGAGGCCCACTTACCGCCAAAAAACAAACAAACAAAAAAGATAGCTTTGCAAGAGAAGAAAAGGTGAACAGAGCTGGTTGGGGAAAGAGACCCCTCAGCAAGGAATAAGGGGCACCCCCAGAACCAGGGCTTCCTCGAGTCTTGGCCACAATCTGGCTGTTGGGGCAGTTTAAAATATGAGGGCATCCGAGCTCAAGATTTTCCTGTAAAATCCGCTGGCTGACAGAAGCTCAGCATTGGGTTTAAATATTCCTTCCCTGGCGCAGGGCTGTAAGAAACTGCAGAGCAGGGAAGTGATACAGATGTTGTCAGATGGAAAATCCACAACTATTATAGCAGACAATGTACAGAATTAAAAAAAGAAAAAATTTAATATAATGAAATCAGGCTAAGGAAAGCAGAGAGAATGAATCTTCAACCAAAAACACATTTCATAGGTGATTATGTGTTTTTTTTCTACATGGAATTCCATTTATTTATTTTTGCATCATCGGCACTATTTGGCCCTATGATATTTGGACATTATCTTTAGTTTCTTTTAATATTTACCCCGAAAATGAACCAGGAAAGTAGAAACAACTTTTTAAAAGCTAGACACAGCTGTTTGCAGTTCTGATTGTCACGAGTCCTGTGGAGGGAAAAGCAGCACACATTCTCTGCCTCTTCCCTGTGACAGTGGTGGAAGCCAAGCGTGGGAACCCCACGCAGGGGCTGCTTTCCTAGCTGCCCCACACCTGGGCCAGCCCCTTCCTGGTTTGGCCCGGCCCTTCTGGGGCAGGGGCCTGAGTCTGTTCCTGCTCAGACAGGAAGAAGAGAGCCAGATCTGGCCTTTGCCCACACTTTCCTGGGGTCAGAAGCCCAGGAGCACTCCCCCGGTGACCCCCACGAGGGCAGTATTGAACATCCACGTCCGTTGCCAATGATGCCCTTTGCCTCACCCCAGGCAACCCCATTCCTTCCTTAATCCAGCCACTACCTACCCTGGGTACCTGGCTCCAGGGATGGAGCGTTGTCAAGTTGAATGATGCACAGCCCCTGGTCTCAAGCGATGCAGACTCCAACAGGGACAGGATGTCCAGACACAAATTAGGAGGAAGTGAAAAGTAGCCGCAAAGGACCATTTGGGGGGAGGATTCATCAAGAGATACACAATTCAGGCCTCAAAATGTGACCAGGGTGAAGAAGAAAGTGGGCAGGTGGAGAGAACCCAGCCACGTCCCCTGGAAGTCATGGAGGGTCCAGGAGAGGTGGTGCGGGGACACCAGGAGAGCAAGCTGGGGGGTGGAGGGGGGAACGGGGACCTAGGCCACTCAACACACCCACCTCACGTGCTGTTTCCATTGCGCCTTCCACCTCACCTGGCCACGAACCTTTTACCAAAAGGCACCACACGCGCAGCCGGGCCTGGCTCCATCCACACCTAGAGTAAGCTGTCCGGAGCCTGTCTGCGAGGCCAGGTGTCTCCTTCCTTCTCCACCGCGGGGCATCCAGATGGGCGCCCGGAGAGCTGGCCTTCCAAGGGACCCAGCTGCCCCCAGTGAGAGCCTCAGGGAAGAGAAGCTGGACAATAGACACCCACAGACGTCAGATGAGATTCGGGGCACAGATGGGGTCTGCCCTAACTCATGCCAGGTCCACAGAGATGAGAGGCCAGGCCTTAAGTCACTGTGGACAGAGCCCTTCCCGAAACACTGTGACTCTAGCACACGGGTGGGACCACACTTGAGGATCACCCCGCCCCCCGCAGCTGCAGGTTCCCACGTTCTGCCCAAGTCCATGCCCAACCCGGGCATGTGTCAGTGATAGGGTCTTGGCTCGACAGAGCTGAGAAATGCTTTGGGGATATTCAGGAGGATGTGTATCACTCATGAGATGGAAGCCACAAGCCAGTGGGATAGCACTATTCTTACGACCCAGTTTGCAGCCCAGGCTAGGCCTCAGTGGAGATGGAGATCTCCTGGTATCTTGGTGGTTTTCAGCCCCTGCTGCCCAGCACAGAACTTGGGAGGCCTAAAAGCGCCGCTGCCCTGTGCCAGGACGACGACAGCAGAAGCGGCTGGGCCTGTGGCTTGCAGTTAAGTGTTTTAAAGCCTCCTGGGAAGTTTTCCCACGTGGCCAGGGTGGACACCCACTGAGTGACCTCACTATAGATCAGAGGGGCCCGGGCCAGGCCTCTGTGAGCAGCCCAAGGGCCAGGGATGGACCTCCCCACCTCCAGACCCTGACATCCAGTGAAAAGTGTCAAGGTCAAAACACTGGGTCTCCATCCAAATCATGGGTGGGCTGGGGGCAAATCACTCCCTGAATGCAGGGTCAGGTGGCTATTCTCAAGCCAGGGGGCTTCCAAATAGCCAGACCTGGCCGTCTGAGGTGCTGGTGCCACTCAGCTCCTGGCCACACAGACACGACCTGGGCCTGAAGGTCTAGGAGGCCTGCCCAGAGCAGTGGGCCTCCGCCACGGGAGGAGGGGATCCCCTGGACGGAGCCCCTGGACGCGGGGAGGGCTGCCATGGGTTATGTGTGGTCACACAGTGGCCAGCATCGAATCTTTTCAGCCACTGGAGGTTTTTGACTGTACTACGTGGGCCAGCACGAAAGCATTCACAGCGATGGGACGGAACACTGAAGGCGAGTTGAGCACAGGAAACCCCTACCCCGAGAGACAGGACTGAGAACGGAGGCCTGAGTCAAAATGCCTTGAATGCCAAAAGCACTGTCACACACATCCATGGACAGTGCCCACCGGCCATGCTGTGAGGTGGATACTGCAGCCCCACACGAGAGGTCATTTATTTGCTCTTTTTAAAGCACAATTCACCAAGGGGGGGAAAGCGGCGGCGGGGGTGGCTGGGTGAGATGAATTGGGAGGTTGGGATTGACATGGATACACTAATAGGTATAAAATGGATAACTCATAAGAACGTGCTGTATAGAAAAAATAACTAAAATTCAGAAATTCAAAAACTAAAATAAATAAATAAAGCACAATTCAGGAAAAAAAAAAGAAAAAAAAGAACAGATCAGGTGGCTTTTGGGCTCCAAGAAGGCTAGAAGCGAGAAGGGCTGCGCTGGAAAGATCAGGAGACGGGGGGATATCATGCAGCCTGGACGCAGGGCTGGGGACCGGGAGCCCCCAGTGCACGCAGCTGCTGGCTCGCAGGCTGGTGCTGGGGGTGTGATGCTCCGGGCCCAGGGCGGACCTGTCCAGTGTTCTTTGGGCAGTGACTGAACTTGTGTCCCTGCCCCAGTGTCCTCACTGTGAACGGGCTCTCAGTAACCGACTGTCCATCACTGGGCTCGTGAAGAGCTGGCTCCTCTCAGGTGTTAGCAGTAACTGGGCTGGAGGCCGTGGGGGCAGCCCCTCTGGCTGGGTGCCCTCCCAGGGGTCTCTGCTGAAAGGGATTTTAGAAATGACGTTTACAACCGTAGCCCATCAGCTGCTGAGGGAAATTGAGCTTCCTGCTGTGCACTACACAGGGGAGATGTGCTGTGGTCATTCTAAAGCTGGAACTCCTGCTTGCTTTTGCTTCCACAAAACGTGAACTGTTTTGGGCAGCTCAACCCTAACTTTGAGTCACTTTACAACTGTATGTCTGTGATGGTCCTTTTCAAGGTGCCCATTCATTCGACACAGGTGAAAAATGAAATCTATTCCTCATTCCCTAAGGATTAACATCAATATAAAATGCAAGTAATTACATTTAAAATTAAGTCTGAGACAATCAAAGTATTCTTCTTATTAAACATAACTACTATAAACAGCCTAGTGATGACAGGTGATTCCTACATGCTTGGTCTCCTTATCGCTGCATCTCAGCTCTTTCTTCTAGTCTCTGTTGGGAGCAGGGCTTTCATATCAGAGGACTAGAGAAGGGATGAGAATGGCTAGAAAGGGCTGTGCTCTAAAATATCTACCAAGTGCACTGGAAATTGCCAGGAAACATTGCTCAGGGAATCCTGATTTCAATTATGTTCATAAACTTCATAGCAGCTAAACTATACACGCTCCATCTTGGCTAAATTAACATCTTCAAAGGAAATCCTTTAAAGGAAACATAAAAAGATCATCTTTAAATAGCACAAGAACTAAAATATTTGAGGTTAAAGGGTCCCAAAATAGATAATACTGCATATATCAATGAGAGCGCTGAAGCACATTTGCTCTTTAAAATGCTTCCACTCCAGTTTCAGCGGCTAAGGGTGCCAAGTATATAACCTAGTAATTCTGAAAAATAGAAAAAGAAAAAAAAAGTTTCCCCTCAACAATTATTGCAGAAATTCTATTTTAAACAGATAAACTTAATGTTAGGAAGATTTCTCTGATATTCATGATATTAGTGTGAAATGCTTACCCTCACTAAGACTGGTTGCACTGCAATTTCTGGCAGGCATTTTGGGAGCAGTGTGGTAATAAGTGAGCAAAACCATAAGTATATTTTATTCTCCTTGGCCTGCTATTCCAAATTCCAAGAATTTATCCTCAGGAAATATTTCAAGAGGAAATAGTTTAGAAGTAGCAGAATACTCATTGTAGTTATTTTGCGCTAGAGAAAAAGAGACAATCATTTGGTTGGCAGACTTTGTCCCATGCACCAAATTGGCCCTCTGACTGTTTGAGTAAATAAAGTTTTATTGGAACACAGCCACGCTCATTCATGTGTGTGTCATCTCTGGTACTGCTTCTGTGTTATAACCGTAAAATTGAGCCTTTCTGACATAGACCATATGGCTTGCAAAGCTGAAAAACATTTACTACCTGGCCTATTTTGCAGGACAGACTTTTTAAAATCCCAGATTATGATATCACTCCCTATTCATTAAATTATTCATTTTATATCCTTCTGTAAATCTTAAGTTTAATCCGAGGTAGTTTATATTTTTCTTACTGTTGTGAATAAAGTACTTTTAAAAAGTGCTATTCCTTGCAGATAATAGCAGTACTGGAAAAGCTTTTGATCTCCAAATATTTATATCGTAACCAACCACCCTCTGAAATCTCTTATTTGGGTAATTAATCTTTACTTGATTCTCTTAAATGTTCCATATAGACAATCATATTATCGGAAGTATTAAAATATTTTGTACTCTCTCTTCAATATTTGTCTTTCATTTTTCTTGTGTTACTGAGTCAGCCGTTATTTCTAGCACTGTGTTAAATATTCATGGAGATGATGAGCATAGTTCCATTCACTCTGAATTGGCCTTCACATGGTTCCTCAGAATTCAGGAGCCTTAAGGTGGCCCTGAAAACCCCAATTACAAAGTTTATGTTCCCCTAAAAAAAATGCTTCCGATTAGCCCGCCCTCAAAGAAAACAACTGGGGGCCAAGAGTAGCTGAGGTGCCCAGACTCTTGCAGAATTTCTTGTCTGGCTTGGAAGAAACCATGACTTTTTCCTGCTCCTCAGTCATTCTATTTTGGGCTGAAATACTTAAACGTTTTTCTCTCCAGGCACATCAAGACAGGGGTGTGCAATACAAGTTTGAAAAGCTAAAGAAACAAAACAAAATTCCATTCAAATAAGAGGTAACTATACAAAGTACAGATGGTGAGACAGACATGGATTCTATGTGCCTCCTATAAGCTCTGTGATACTGGGCAAAGCTTCTGAGGCTCAGTTTTCTCAACTGTAAAATGGGAAATAATGCTGGAATTGTAGAGTTGTGAGAATGAGGAATACCTCACAGCATGGTAACAGATATCACATAAATCCTCACAGAAGAGCAGCTGTAACAACCACACTGTTCTCAACATTTCGGGTTTCATTCCATTTGGGTATTCAAAACATGACTACTCTGGGACCCCCCTGGTGGCGCAGTGGTTAAGGATCTGCCTGCCAATGCAGGGGACACAGGTTCAAGCCCTGGTCCGGGAAGATCCCACATGCTGCGGAGCAACTAAGCCCGTGCGCCACAACTACTGAGCCCCCGTGCCACAACTACTGAAGCCCATGTGCCTAGAGCCTGTGCCCCACAACAAAGAGAAGCCACCACAATGAGAAGCCCCCACACCGCAACAAAGGGCAGCCCCCGCTCACCACAACTAGAGAAAGCCCACGCACAGCAACCAAGACCCAACACAGCCAAAAAAAAAAACCCAACTATTCTTCTAAAAACACAAGGATTGAGGGGGAGGGGAGGGGGAGGCAGTTCATTGTCGCGTAGATTTCCGTGGCAAGCTTGCTTGGTTGGCCAAAAAGGGCGTATGCATTTTTTCCTGAATATATTCAGGAAAAAACGCATACGCCCTTTTTGGCCAAGGGCATCCTGCTCCGCATTCTGCCTATTTTCATAGGCTTTAGATGCAATTCCAAACCACCTCCTGAAATCGGTTTCCTGCAATTCTGCCTCACTTTCAAGTTCTCTTCGCAGCCTAACTTCAGTATATTTTTGGACGAAAGCTGTCATCTATA
>NW_006790410.1:1491190-1508671 GCF_000442215.2 Lipotes vexillifer | reverse complement strand
AGGGGGAGGGGGAGATGACAGAGAAGGAGGGGTTGCTCTAGCCCACCTTTCCGTCAGTAGACCCCTTTAGTCCCTGACTTCATGTTTACCCTCCTGCCCATGGAGCCAAGGCTTCTGGAGACCCTCAAGCCACGGGGTCCCCTTTTCCCAACCACCAGGACTTCTCTGATTTTCATCACTGCTCACAAGGCCTCCTGGCCAATCCTTGAACTTGCTGTGAACTTGACAGCAATTGCCCTTCTCCCCAGTGACTGGGCTGTTGTAAATAATCAGGATAATGATAATGAAAAGGATTGTGCAGGATGCGGCAGGAGTCCAACTAGACTCCCAGACTCGCTGGGGAATGAGGGCTGTCATGTCCAGGGGACTGCTGTATGTACTCAGTGTTAATAAATCACAATAATTAAATACTGGCCCCAGTAATATGCAATCCTTTTCTTTCACTCGGTGCAGTGTTTATGGGAAGATGAAGACGAGGGCCGGCGGTCCTCATCACTCTCACTGAGCACTGGCGCTGGTGTAGGACGTGCCCTGCTGCCTCTTTCCTGAGGCTTCCCCCTAACCCTGGCCCCATCTGGGCTCTGGGCGCTCACCGTCTTTCCTCCCTGTGCACAGGTGGTAACGATGGCCAGGACGCTGGTCTGTGGACAGTGTAGGGGCCACCTGGAGACAAGGCACCCAGAGCTGGGGCTTTGGAGAAATAGTGGCTAACATGCATTTGTCTGACCCTGTGTTAGCACCATGCTGTGCTCTCCACAGGCGTTGCCCCACTTAATCCTCACAGCCTCCCTTTGGTGGATGAGGAACCTGAAGCTTGGAGCCTGGCCCGGAATCATGGTCCAGTCTTCACCAGCATGTGTATTAGTCAGGTTGAGCTGGGCTTTGCTGTGGTAACAAACATCCCCCAAATCTCAGTAGCTTTACACAGCAAACGTTTATTTTTCATGTACACAAAATCTTGTGTGGGCCTGTGACTTCACAGGGCAGCTGTTCCCATGCAGGGACCCAGCCCTGCAGGCTGCTTCTGTGTCCTGGCTCAGCCACCTCCAGAGGAGGTCACCTTTGCCTTCACAACAGCGTGGGGATGTACGTGGAGATCTTCCACACCCATGTTTATTCTCCGACCCAGAAGTGACACACACACTTCCTCTCACAGCTCAGTAGCCATGTGCCCCATCTAACTGCAAGGGGCCTGGGGGTGCAGAGTTTCCTGAGACCTGGAGGGGAGAGTTGGGTGTAGGTAAGCACCAGTGAAGTTGCCACCTTGGCTCTGCTGACGTCAGGGGCTGGATAAGTTTTTGCTTCGGGAACTGTCCTGTGCCTCGTGGGATGTTTAGCAGCATCTATGGCCTCTACACACAAGACACCAATAGTAAGTGCAGTTATGACAGCCCAAAATGACTCCAGAGCTTGCCAAATGTCCTGTTCAGGGCAAAATCGCTCCCAGCTAAGAACCACTGGTCTACATCACTGTGTGTCTGTGGGCAAGTTACTCAACCCTTCCAAAAATTCCTTTACTGATTTGAAGTTTGAGTTACTAGCACTCGCCTCACTGAGATACTGTGAGGGTTAGACGTCTCTGACACGTGTGAACACACACAGAACTGAATCCTAACTCCCTGGGCCATTCTGTTCCCAGGGGCCAGCACAGGGGAGGCTCTCCATGTCGACTGAGAGGTTGGATGGAGGAATGATCAGGCATGGTATAGGATAGTACTGGGCCCCACCCCAGCCCTATGGACCTGCTTATACACATACAAGTCTTTCTGGGCCTTCCAAGGAGAGAGGAACCGTGAGAAGAAAAGAGATGACCCCGCTGCATGTCTGCTCCCTCCCTGGCCCCGGCCCCTCCCAACAGGGCTTCTGCACTGTTCTCACTAGGGCTGGGGTGGGAGCTGCTCCTTCCTGGGCCCTGGTTAGTCTCTTCTGCAAAGGGGCCTGGTTGCAGCAGCCTGGCCCAAGAGGGTCTCCATCTGCAGAGAACCCGTTCTTGTGTTTGGGAGGAACTCATGGGAATGGGCCAAGGAGAAGGCTTTGTGCTACGCTGACCCTTGACATCAGATCGGACCGCCCACCCTCCCTGCCCGCCCCCGCTCAGCTGCCAGCTTGCTCTGTGACGTTTCTGTCAGGATGGTGGAAACAGTCACATTTCTTGTACACCTGGAACATCACCTCTCAAGGTTGGGGGCCGGGCTTCTCCTTGCCCTGTTGTCACTTCCTTAGAGCCCTTGGTCTGAGGTGTCCCACCCAGCTTGCTCCAGGCACCTCAGCTCTAATGGGATCCCCCTGAGTCCCCAGGCATGTGTGCCCCGCTCCCCAGGCTGGCGTCTGTCCTCGCGGTGATCCTGTTGCTTTGTCTCCTGGCCCAGCTCACTGATCTTTCTCCTGACCTCTTCTGCACACCTTTTGAGGGGAATAAAAAGGGCACTACGCTCCTCCCCCACCCCAGGAGCCTGGTGCTTGGGAGGAGGAGCTGCCCGGGAGCCAAGTAGACCTGGGTCCAAGTCCAGCCACCTGTCCACCTTGAAGTCCTTACAGAATTTATGAGAGCTCTCCAAGCCTCAGTCTCATCAGTTGCAAAGTGACAATAATAAACTTTAGCCCGGCAGATTGGATTAAATGACTGGCTGAGTTCCTGTGCGTTTCCCTCCCCTTTTCATGAACTCTGCCCGCCTCCCCTCCACTGGCTCTTACCTGTGAAATCCTGTCTCTGAAACACCCCATCACACTGCGGCGATGCTGGGTGTTTTTGATGGAAAGGCCAAGACCTCCCAACCCAAAAGTTAATTTTAAATTTTTTCTCTAATTTTCATTTGTTCTGTGCTGGGAAAAGAGAAGCGATACAGAATTTGAGTGTAGACTGAAATACATAATTGGTGACATTGCACAGTGATTATGAACCTGTGATGGAAATCTGAAGGACTACGTGATTGCCCAGAGGGTTTCAGGGAGCAGGTCCTGATGTGGACTGTGAAAGAAGAGGGGTCCTGGCAGTGGAGGTGGGAACACAGAGGGTAGGCGAGTGAGCTTCAGTGGAAGGGTCCCTGCAGCGTGGCACATGGCTGATCTCAAGCTGCTGGGTGTGGCGGGAGTTCAGCTGTGAGAGACTGGCATCACACTTGGCAAAGGCTGTGTACCTGCTAATATTCCTGCTCAGACACATGGCTGGTGCACCTTCCCAAGCTCTGGGCTTTACTTCTGTCATCTCTGTGGTCACCTTGTGCCCCAGATACAGGAGAGCTTCTTGACTCTAAACCACCCCATGATTCCACATGTATGTGGACCCCATGGACTTGGCTTCTGTTAGTGAATCCTGGTCCAGTAGAGGTGGCCTTGGCTGTGTCATTCAGGAGATGGGCTAGTGGGTGCAAAAGCTGTTAGAAAACTGCCAGTCCCTTAAGGGACAAGAATCCCATGTCCTTCTGTTATCTGTTCTTGCTTTCCTGGGTTCACCCCTCCCCTGTTTACGGGTGTCTCCAAGGGCATCTCAGTCTTGCCCTCAAGGGCTCTGCAGTCAGGAAGTGAGATGACACTTACTCTGGTCCCTATAAGACAAGGTGGCCACGGACTAGTGTGTCAGCCCCGAGCAGCAGGGTTGGAAAAGCTGCATTCCTGGTGCTGTGGCTTGGGCGTTGGCCTTTTGAGGTGTGGCATGACGTTGCCTAGTGGGTCAGGAGAGAAGGGAGAGGAGAGGAAAGAACCAGAAGCAGGTGAAACAGCATGAAGTGGAGTGCAAGGTCAGATATGGTCAGAAATGGCCTGCCCCCCTTGATAAAGAACTGCACACACCCGCTCCGTACACGGCACCTCAAGCCCCAGAGCAGCTGGTGAGGTTGAGAGTCAAAACCCAGCAAAGGGGCTTCCCTGGTGGCAGTGGTTGAGAACCAGAAGCAGGTGAAACAGCATGAAGTGGAGTGCAAGGTCAGATATGGTCAGAAATGGCCTGCCCCCCTTGATAAAGAACTGCACACACCCGCTCCGTACACGGCACCTCAAGCCCCAGAGCAGCTGGTGAGGTTGAGAGTCAAAACCCAGCAAAGGGGCTTCCCTGGTGGCGCAGTGGTTGAGAGTCCGCCTGCCGATGCAGGGGACACGGGTTTGTGCCCCGGTCCGGGAGGATCCCACATGCCGCGGAGCGGCGGGGCCCGTGAGCCATGGCCGCTGAGCCTGCGTGTCCGGAGCCTGTGCTCCGCAACGGGAGAGGCCACAACAGAGAGAGGCCCGCGTACTGCAAAAAAAACAAAAACAAAAACAAAAACAGCATAGCCCATCTATTTCAAAAGTCTGTGAGTCCCCAGTGCAGGGTGGCCCCACCCCAATTCTGTGAAAGAATGCTATTCAAAACATTTAGAGACCAGGTCATCAGGATTCTTACAATGCTCCTTAGAATTCATGTAACCTGAAACTTTGACACAAGCAAGTTTCTAAGCATGGATACAATTTTAAAAACCCAAACCTTACTTTCTACCCTCCCTTTGATCTAGTGATGGACAAAAGGGGCACGTTAGCCTAGGAGAACAAGAGGATCTAGGTCCAGATCTGCCCAGCGTTTACTTGCGAATTTGCAGAGGAAGCTTAAATGGCAGTGCCTGGCTACAAAGCGGGGAAGTATGAGGATAAACGAGTAAACGTTAGAAGGGAGAATGCTGAGTGTCAACCCAGGGTGTCAGGGCAAACCACAAGGGCTCTGGGGGAATCCCTGAACGTGACTCTAGAATCTGACGTTGTCCAGGCGCTCCGACACTGAGATTCCCACTGGGAAAAAGAAGGGGCAGGGAAGGTGGCGATCCTGCAGGCAGGTGGGAAGCTCACTGCCTCAGCGATGCTCACGGGCGCCAGGCAGCCCTCTCTCAGCACTGCTGGCACACCCTCCTGCCCACAGACGACCTGAAAGCATGAACCAAAATAAGGAAATTTCTCCATAGTGGCTGTATCAATTTACATTCCCGCCAACA
Organism: Lipotes vexillifer; assembly: GCF_000442215.2. NCBI lineage: Eukaryota > Metazoa > Chordata > Mammalia > Artiodactyla > Lipotidae > Lipotes > Lipotes vexillifer. The sequence continues at coordinate 1,503,716 of NW_006790410.1, read as the reverse complement.
GTGTAGAAGGGTTCCCTTTTCTCCACACCCTCTCCAGCATTTATTGTATGTAGATTTTTTGATGATGACCATTCTGACCGGTGTGAGGTGATTCCTCATTGTAGTTTTGATTTGCATTTCTCTAATGATTAGTGACGTTGAGCATCTTTTCATGCGTTTGTTGTCCATCTGTATGTCTTCTTTGGAGAAATGTCTGTTTAGGTCTTCTGCCCATTTTTTGATTGGGTTGTTTCTTTTTTTGATATTGAGCTGCATGAGCTGTTTGTATATTTTGGAGATTAATCCCTTGTCCGTTTCTTTGTTTGCAAATATTTTCTCTCATTCTGAGGGTTGTCTTTTTGTTTTGTCTATGGTTTCCTTTGCTGTGCAAAAGCTTTTAAATTTCATTAGGTCCCATTTGTTTATTTTTGTCTTTATTTTCATTACACTAGGAGGTGGGTCAAAGAAGATCTTGCTGCGATTTATGTCAAACAGTGTCTGCCTGTGTTTTTCTCTAAGAGCGTTATAGTGTCCAGCCTTACATTTTGGTCTTTAATACACTTTGCTTTTTTTTTTTTTTTTTTGCAGTACGCGGGCCTCTCACTGCTGTGGCCTCTCCCGTTGTGGAGCACAGGCTCTGGATGCACAGGCTCAGTGGCCACGGCTCATAGGCCTAGCCACTCCGCAGCATGTAGGATCTTCCCAGACCAGAGCACGAACCCGTGTCCCCTGCATCGGCAGGCAGACTCTCAACCACTGCGCCACCAGGGAAGCCCTGAATTTATTTTTGTGTATGGTGTTAGGGAGTGTTCTAGTTTCATTCTTTTACATGTAGCTGTCCCGTTTTCACAGCACCACTTATTAAAGAGGCTGTCTTTTCTCCATTGTATATTCTTGCCTCCTTTACCAAAGATAAGGTGACCGTAGGTGGGTGGGTTTATCTCTGGGCTTTTTATCCTGTTCCATTGATGTATATTTCTGTTTTTGTGTCAGTACCATATATTCTTGGTTACTGTAGCTTCGTAGTACAGTCTGAAGTCAGGAAGCTTGATCCTTTCAGCTCCATTTTTCTTTCTCAAGATTGCTTTTGCTGTTCAGGGTCTTTTGTGTTTCCATACAAATTGCAACATTTTTTGTTCTAATTCTGTGAAAAATGCCATTGGTAATTTGATAGGGATTGCATTGACTCTGTAGATTGCTTTGGGTAGTATAGTCATTGTGACAATATTGATTCTTGCAATCCAAGAACATGGTATATCTCTCTATCTGTTTGTGTTGTCTTTGACTTCTTTCATCAGGATCTTATAGTGTTCTGAGTACAGGTCTTTTGGTCTCCTTAGGTAGGTTTATTCCTAGGTATTTTATTCTTTTTGTTGCAATGGTGAATGGGACTGTGTCCTTAATTTCTCTTTCTTATCTTTTGTTGTTAGTGTATAGGAATGCAAGAGATTTCTGTGCATTAATTTTGTATCCTGCAACTTTACCAAATCCATAGATTAGCTCTAGAAGTTTTCTGGTGGCTTCTTTAGGATTTTCTATGTATAGTATCATGTCACCTGCAAACAGTGACAGTTTTACTTCTTTTCCAATTTGGATTCCTTTTATTTCTTTTTCTTCTCTGATTGCCATGGCTAGGACTTCCAAAACTGTGTTGAATAATAGTGGCAAGAGTGGACATCCTTGTCTTGTTCCTAGAAGAAATGCTTTCAGTTTTTCACCACTGAAAGTGGGTTTGCTGTGGGTTTGTCATATATGGCCTTTATTATGTTGAGGTAGGTTCCCTCAATGCTCACATTCTGGAGAGTTTTTATCATAGATGGGTGTTGAATTTTGTCAAAAGCTTTTTCTGCATCTATTGAGATGATCATATGGTTTTTCTTCTTCAATCTGATCCTTTGAATGTGTTGTTGGATTCTGTTTACTAGTATTTTGTTGAGGATTTTTGTGCCCATGTTCATCAGTGATATTGGTCTATAATTTTCTTTTTTTGTGATATCTTTGTCTGGTTTTAGTATCAGCGTGATGGTGGCCTCATAGAATGAGTTGGGAAGTGTTCCTCCCTCTGCAATTTTTTGCAAGAGTTTGAGAACAGTATGGAGGTTCCTTAAAAAACTAAAAATAGAACTACCATATGAGGCAGCAATCCCACTCTTGGGCATATACCTGTAGAAAACCATGATTCAAAAAGATACATGCACCCCAATGTTCCTTGCAGCACTATTTACAACAGCCAGGACATGGAAGCAACCTAAATATCCATCAACACAGGAATGGATAAAGAAGATGTGGTACATATGTACAACGGAATATTACTCAGCCATAAAAAGGAATGAAATTGTGCCATTTGCAGAAACGTGGATGGACCCAGAGACTATCATACAGAGTGAAGTAAGCCAGAAAGAGGAAAACAAATATCGTATATTAATGCATATATGTGGAATCTAAAAAAATGGTATAGGTGAAGATATATGGGGGTGGGATGGATTGGGAGATTGGGATTAATGTATATACACTACTATGTATGAAATAGATAACTAGTGAGAACTGACTCTATAGCACAGGGAACTCTACTCAGTGCTCTGGGTGACCTAAATGGGAAGGAAATCCAAGGAAGAGGGGGTATATGTACGTGTGTGGCTGATTCACTATGCTGTACAGCAGAAACTAACACAACACTGTAAAGCAACTATATTCCAATTTTTAAAAATGAGGAAATTTAAGAATAAATTTGCCCTTGAAGGAGCCCCAAACCCTGAATCCCCTGGGTCCTGACACCTTGATGTCACTGTGGGGACACATTTGTATCTGACTGGAGAGTGTGATGGTTAACTTCACGGACTGTGGTAACCAGATATTTGATCGAACATGATTCTAGATGTTGCTGTCAAAGTATTTTTAAATCAGTAGACATTGAGTAAAGCAGATGATCCTCTTAAATGGCGGGCCTCACCCCATCAGTTGAAGAACTTAAGAGAAAAAGACTGATATCCCTTGAGCAAAGGGAATTCTGCCTCCAGGCGTCCTTCAACTTGAACTGCACCATCGACTCTTCCCTGTGTCTCTAGCCTGATGGTGTGCCCTGCAGATTCTGGACTTGCCATCCTCTTCCACACTCCACAACTGTGTGAACCAAGCCCCCCAAATCCCTCTGTCTCCATATATCTATATCTCTCTCTATATATCTATATCCTATTGGTTCTGTTTCTCTGGAGAAACCCTGACAGTTTGGCTGATAGTTTGTTGAGCTGACACAGGACCATTTTTGTTTGTTTACTGTATCATTATTAGGAGCCCCCATGTGTCAAGGATTCTTTCTTTGAGTTGCTCAGCAGAAAGGGGAAGGTTCTCCATTCTGCAGTGTGTCCATTTCCACCAGCGACGTCCACTCAACCCCTCTTAAATGATGAATCTGCTTATGAATCTGCCCTTAATCTGCAAAATACACTGTACCCAGGAATAGAGCCAGGAGCCCATTGCTGTCCCATTCTCATCAAAAGTTCTGCTATGAACACTAAAGATGGGGGTTTGTGGAGGATGGCATGAAAGTCTGTTTCTTCTGAACCGTCTCTATTTCAAGTGTTGATTAATCCAGAGCAGGGAAGCCTGTATTTCACATGTATGGATTTGGCCCATTATAGAACAGTTACCTTTATTGAATTACATGTGGGCATTATGCCAACAGGCAGCATTGAGAGATGGCATAATCAAAAGTCAAATAAAAAGAAAGTGTTAAATGCCCTTATAAGAAGAGGCACAGAGAGGTGATCTTTCTCTCCACCACGTGAAGACACAGTGAGAAGGTGGCCATCTGCAAACCAGGAAGAGGGGTCTCACCAGGACCAACCCTGCTGGTACCGTGGTCTTGGACTTCCAGCCTCCAGAACTGTGGGAGGTAAATGTCTGTTGTTTAAAAAAAAAGTGTCAAGGCATAGACAGTGTCACCCATTGGTTAAGAGACTGGGCTTTGGTGCCACACAAAACCTGGTGTCCTCTGGCACGTTACTTAATGTGTCTCTGCCTCAGTTTCTCACCTGGAAACAGGCAGTCCAACCACTTCATAGGCTGGTTGGGACGATCAAATGAGATGAAGAAAGTAAAATGTCACGCCCTGCAGAGTTAGTGCCCCTCAGTGCAGGTTAGTGGGGAGGTCAGGGACCCAGCTGTGGGCACCTGAGGAAGGTGGGGATAAGAGGAGGCTGGTGCCATCCAACCAGACTGGCGGCACCAGAGCTGCTACCAGTTCTGTTTTTTGGTTTATTTTATTTTATTTTATTTTATTTTATTTTATTTTATTTTATTTTATTTTATTATTTTGCTAGAGAACACTGCTACTCGCTCGTAAAGCCAACCCAACAGCTTCCAAGCAGGGGTTTGTTCTTCCGTGCACAATTTAACATCCAGTCAGGCGCGTCTGCAGCCCTGAGCCAAATGAAAGCATTCTGGCCGGATGGTGAAGGGCTAAGCCAATTACCCTGCACAGTGTTGTTCTGGTTTGGAAAGATGTAATGACCCCCATTAGCATGTGTTAGCTAGTAGAAAACAGGATTTGAATTAGGAATTCTTGATCGAAAGCCTGACCACTTTTGAACTCTCCACAACCCGGTAAATTCTTAAATGTCCTATTAGGAGGAAATTAAAGCTCTGCTGGACTACTTATAGATTAACAATAGGAAATCTTATTATAAAAGTGTAAGAAGATTTCACATTTCCTCAATATTCAGAATAAGCAAGCAATATCAACTCATTAGACATTAAACACAGAAACCAGCTTTCTATTGCTTTTGTAATGAACTTGTTTTTCTGTTCTTATTGCAGTGAATGACCCTCATTTCTGGAGAGGTTGACCATAACTCGCTGTAACGTCCTAAAATGGGACAGACGTGCAGGAATAAAGATGGTCAGAATCTACGGTTCTCCAGTGTGAAATCCTCTCTGTGTCTCTTTCCCTCTCTGTTTTTCTGTATGTCTGCTTGCCTCTCCTTCTACACATGCCCTTAGTGGTAAAATTTATTGTGGAAAACACATTTTTAAAAAGCTATTTGCATTGAAGAATTATTGTAAGGCCCCATGAGATATACTGGAAATCCACTCTTGGAGACAGTGGGAGAGGAAGAGATCTGAGAAGGAGGAACCTGGGAAGAAGTCCGATCATAACTATGTCTGAACCTGCATCCTGCACAGGGCACACTGCAGGATTTCTGTGTGGATGTAGCCCGGGTGTCAGAAGCGGGATACGCAGTGAAGCAGGGTGAGACCTCTTCCACCTTCTACTTTCTAGCCTTGTAGTTATTTTTCAGACTCTATCCATGCATCAGTTAGGGGGAATTCTCTTTTATTCTGATAGATTATTGGTTGGAAATTTTAGTTTCCTGAGCTATAATGCTTTGTCAGGATTTTTTTTTTTTTTTTTTTGGATGGGAATAATAAAGAGGAAGACGATTTGGTATTGCCATCTAGAGTCTATCTGAATCTGAAAGTTCTCATTTCCCTATCTGAGTGACAGATTGAAACAGGACATATTGTACATAATGTAACTGAGACTATAAATCAGCTGACAGCCTCTTCTATGATGTCTTTTCGGAGAAAATAGAGAGATGTACACGAGGAGGTGAGCATATCCTACCTCACCTAAGTGTCTGCTAACCACTTCTGAGTAATAGACCAAAGACAACTGGGAGAATGTCTCTTGATCTTGGGACTCTCTCTTTTGCCTCATTAATTTTTGGTTGTTGTTTTAACAATTTCTATATTATACATTTTATTATGTAGAACACCACTCTTCAAGGGAAATATAATGTGGGCCACATATGTACTTTTTTTGAGAACCAGATCAGCCACTGTTGTAGTTTATCCTTTAAATCTCACACATAATTTAGAAAACTCAAGAGAAAAAGAAAAGTCTTTTGTATTTACCTATATTTTTACTCTTTCCATTATCCTTTCTTTCTTCGTGAAATTCCAATATTCTTCCTCTCATTTTTTCCTTTTCTGTTTAGAGAACTTCTGTTAGCCATACTTGTAAGGTAGGTCTGTTGGTGACAAAGTCTCTTAGTTTTCCATCATTTGAAAATACCTTTATTTCATCTTTATTCCTGAAGGACATTTTCCCTGGATGTAGAATTCTGGGTTGACATTTCAACACTTGGAAAATATTGTGCCACTTTCTTCCGGTCTCCATAGTTTGTGATAAGAAATCTGCTGTCATTTGAGTTGTTTTCCCCTATCTTTTTCATTTGTTTCAAGTGTGTGCATAATTGCTCACTGAAGCATTTCTATGATGGCTGCTTTAAAACGTTTGGGTTTCTTTTGTTTTGCTAATCTGTCTTGCCTATTCCAGGTCCTTTGGCCATTAAGAGTAAGCTCTTGTTTTTGTTTTCGTGTGCACCTATCTCCTCCAGCTCCCAGTATAGAATATATGAAACAAGAAGAGAACTCAGGGAACTCACCACCAGGTCATTCCTCAGGTCCTGAGATCTCTAGCTGGTCTACTTTCAGTGTCTTCTTATATTCTGTTACATATAATTCCCAGGGGTTTTAGTTGTGTTTAGCAGAAAAAATAGAAAAATGTGTGCCTACTCTATCTTTCCAGAAACTGAATTCTCCTGGTGTGTGTGTGTGTGCGTGTGTGTGCATGTGTGTGTGTGCTGATATTTTAGTCACTGGATGGAGCTATGAGGGAAGCATGCAGTGGACACACGGCACAAATGTGAACATGACAGAAGACCCAGACCAAACATTTCTCAAGAAGCTGTGCACTTGCTTCAAATCAATGAACTGAAATTTAATCAGATCATTAAAAAACTGAACTATAGTCATAAAGAAAGGAAGAAAAGGTATAAGAGGTATTAGCATGAGAAAAGAAAGTGTTTTTTAAACACTTTCTGAGATAAATTTGACCTGAAAGTATTGCTTATAGGTATGGTGACCAGAGAAGCAATGCTTTGACTGTCAGGCTAAGACAATGGTCTCTCTCTTCCAGACTTTTGGATGCCCACCTAAGCCAACCCAAGAACACAGGGAACAGTTTATAACACAGGATTCAGAAATTCTTGACTAAGTCAGGAAGTAGGGAGTGCTTATGTGCTGAGAGAATCAAACAGCATATGCAAGTATAAAAGTAGTGAAAAAATAAAAACTAAAATCCTATAGGACTTTCTCTTAAAATGTCAAACAGTCATGCTAAAAATTGTGCTGAATAGTTTGAAAGTAATAATTGATATTAATGCAGTACTTTGTAGATAACAGCTTCAAAGCACTCTATGTATATTCTCTCAGTAATTCCAATTCTTTCTCTCAGTCTCTCACTCTCTCCATTGCTTTTTAAAATAATTAATTAATTAATTAATTTTATTTTTGGTTGTGTTGGGTCTTCGTTGCTGCGTGAGAGCTTTCTCTAGTTGCAACAAGTGGGAGCTACTCTTTGTTGCGGTGCGCAGGCTTCTCATTGCAGTGGCTTCTCTTGTTGCGGAGCACAGGATCTAGGTGAACGGGCTTCAGTAGTTGTGGTGCACGGGCTTCAGTAGTTGTGGTGCACGGGCTTCAGTAGTTGTGGCGCGCGGGCTTAGTTGCTCCATGGCATGCAGGATCTTCCCGGACCAGGGCTCGAATCCATGTCCCCTGCATTGGCAGGCAGATTCTTGACCACTGCGCACCAGGGAAGTCCCTCTCCATTGCTTTCTAAACCTCTTCTCCCTTTCTCTGCCCCCCACACACGAACACACATGTATGCACTTATACACACAAACGCATACACAAACCTACAATTAACACAAGTGAACATATTAAAAGTAAAAGCTAAGGAGAGTCGAGAACCAGTAAAGAGAATTATGAGGCTATAAAACAAAATCAAATACCTATAGATACATTAAGAATTGTTGGCTCAACATCTTCTCTCCAAATGTTAAAGTCAACAAAGAGATCTGATTCCTTTCCTGAGGAAGAAGGGCTTTTAAAAGACTTTTTACAAAGGAGTTTTTAATGATTAAAAGATCCAGATGTGCTCATGACTTTAAAAAAATGTTAAGATTAAAAATGACCACTTAAATGAAGGACTCATAGTTGTGGTTGTAGCTATTTATGATACTAGAAATGTTTTAGTTCTCAAAGTTGGGGTAAACACAAAGTCTTACAGAAGAAATTTTTGAATTTTGTGAGACTGGGCAACATAGGGCTTTATGCTGTTTTCAAAACACTGTAACACTGTAACTCCAGACAGACAAAAAGTTTATCGTAGTTCCAAGCACTTCATTATCAAGCTTTTTGTCTTTAGAGTTTAAATTCTAGCTTAAAAATTGAATTTTAACAAACAAAAACACACCAGTCATGAGTGAGCACCCCAGAGCCCTCTCATGCCTCCTCCCACTTGCTACCCTTTCTCCTACTTCCCAGAGGTAGCCACTACCCTGAATCCAATGACATCAGTGAGCTCTGCTTGTCTTTGTAGTTTGTATTATGGGATTCATGCACTAGGTGTGCCTTTGGCCAGGCTTCTTTGGGTAGAACTCGTGTCTGTGAGACTCATCCACAACACGCATGTACCTTCAATTCATTCATTTCATCACATGATGTTCCATTTATGAAGATACCACAGTCTGCCTGTTCTGCCGTTAATGGATATAGGTTTTCTTTTTCCTCATCTTTGGTTGTAACAAACGAAGCCAGTATAAGGATTTGTATGTATGCTTTCTGATGTACACTGCATTCCTGTTGGTCTTTCACCTGGGGATAAAATTTCTGGGTTCGGGCATGTATAATGTTCAGATTTAGTAGATATTACACAAGAGTTTTCCAAAGTGGTTATGGCAGCTTTCACCAGCCATGTACGGGAGCTTCACCTATCTCACATTTGGCATTGCTGTGGTTTCCACCTCCCCTGGAGCCATATCCACTTCATTTCACAAAAAAGCTCCAGAGTGAAGGTGTTTACCTTTCTACAGATTAGAATATGATTATCCCACTTCGGTAAATAGAGGATTTCTGCACCCTCGTTCTCCCTGACATTTAGTTAGTTAGTTGTGATACACAATACTTTCATCACTCTGAAATGAAAACTTGGGCACATGAACAGTGATTCATTTCATTTTTCCCCCATACCCTGGCAACCACTAATCTACTTTCTGTCTCTGTGGATTTACCTCTTCTGAATTATTCATGTAAATGGAATCATACAACACAGGGTCCTTTGTATCTGGCTGCACTCACTTACCATAGTGTTTTCAAGGCTCATCAATGGTGTGGCAGGTGGTAGCACTTCATTCCTTTTCATGGCTGCGTAATATTTGATTGTATGGATGGACCGCACTTTGTTTTCCATTCATCAGCTGACAGGCATTTGGGTTGATTCCATTTTTGGCTATTATATGAGTAATACTGCTAAGAACATTTGTGTAACTCACCCACAGGCCTTCACATAGAAGGAGATACTGTCCCTATTTCTCCCTTGAAATAGGGCTTAGCTATCATCCCTGAGATTTCAAGAGTGGGGAGAGAAATCAGTGTTCTATCAATGAGTCATCATTTAAAGCCAGTTTGGAGCTGCCTCATGAAGCAGTGAACTCCCGGACAACAGAAGAATAAACATTTAGTAGAAATGGGCTGACAGTAGTGAGGAAGGAGTAGGATTTCTATACATCAAGTAGAGGGCAGAACCGAGTCATCACGAAGACATCGTCCTACTCTGGAAGTCTGTGATTCAGCTGTGAGTTGCAACTGGGCGTACAGACAGACCATACCACTGGGACAAGCATTTGTGTCTGTGAGACTCATCTACAACACGGCATGTAGCTTTAGTAAAGCTAAAATAAAGGCTCTTCCTTCATTTCCGCAGCTGCAAACAGGGACACACAGCAACCCTGGCATTGTCTAAGATGGGAGCCGTGGCTGAAAGACACTGTATGAAAACCATCGACTATTAGGATCCTCATCTTACTTCCCAGAATATAGTGCTACGCTTTACACGTATTTGAAGAACGCATGCATTTTTGAGATGGTGTCACCTAAAATCAGTTTTAGAAATCAAGGCTTAAATAATAAGTACTTTAAATGAGATGGTACAGGGAAAGATGTCGTGAAAAACTGTAAGATTCTGTACAAACATATGTATCATCATTGTTGTATTTCAGTATTTTTTTAAAATGTTGTACTATTTAAAATACAGATTTTAAACAATTTTACACCCTCAAAAGCCTCTGACATTGCCATAAACAAACTAATGAATTAAAAAAAAAGAACATTTGTGTACATGTTTTTGTGTGGGCATGTATTTTCAGTTCTCTTGGGTGTATACCTAGGAGTGGAATTGCTAGGTCATATGGTAATTCTATGTTTAACATTTTGAAGAACCACCAGACTGTTTTCCACAGTAGCTGTTTCACTTTACAATCCCACCAGCAACATACAAGTCTTCCATTTCTCTACATTCTTGTCAACACTTGTTTTTGTCCTTTTGTTATTATAATTATTGTAGCCATCCCAGTGGGTGCACACTTACTTTTGCAACCTAATTTTTCCTGGTACATTTTCATAAATTCAGAGTCAAGGCCAGTTTCTTTCCTTTATCTTCCTGAAGGGAGAGAGCTTTAACCAATCCCATTTTAAAACAGAAGTACTCCCAACTAAAAGCCTTGATTTGTTACTAGCATGACTGTCAGAATTACACGAACTTTGAAGCTGATTCTTGTAATAGTTATAGGATGATGAGAAGGGCTTTTCTGTTGCCCTGTAACTGACAACTAATCCCCAATCTTGGAACTAAGAGGCACCAAGCACCTTACGTTCTAAGGAGAAGCACAGCCAAATGGAGAGCAAACATTTGCAGAAAGCTTTATTAAATTTGGAGTCTAACACATGCAATCATCACCTCTGCCCATACACCCCAAACCTGTGTAGAAATGCCCACCATGTTCTTCCTCTGCAATCAGCAAGGTGCCCCGGACCCACTTTATCTGCTACCTCTTCATGAACAATGAAATCTGAACATTCCCCAATTTTTTACTCATGTTCTTATTTTCATACCTTGGTTATCTATTCCATGTCCCTTGTTTTTCAGTCTCTCATTATTCATAATTCAGAGAGATTTCTTCTAGTTCCCTGCAAGGAGGTTTCCCAGCGTGTTACAGAGTATTTCATTGCCCTCTCATCGGCAACAGGCCAGTCCTAGTCTGTTTTGCCAACGGCCCTGGCGCCCCTGGAGCAACTCTGGGGCCCAGGCCCTGGGCCTTCTCAGTGATCGGCAGCCACGCCAAGAGGGGCTCGAAGCCATTTCCACAAACCAAATGGGGCTCCTGCTAAAGGCATCTCCTGAGGAGAAGCTTCCACACGAGGAAACGCTGGCTTCCAAGCTGCTCTGGCTCTGGGGAAAAACACCCCAAGTGGGAACTGACCTTCTGTGATGTCAGCTTTCCTCCCAGCCTCATGCCCTGGAGGTTCCCCACAGAGGTGGGAAGAAATTACACCCCACAGGCTTCTGTGCTGGTTGTAACACGCCCACCTTGCAGAGGGATGCTCCTTTGGGTTGAATCATGTCCCTCAAAAGCTACAGTGATATTTACAAATAAATTTATGGGCAATAAGTCAGAACCCTATGTACCTATGACGCAGTTACCGCAGTTTAATTTATAGCAAAAGTACATATGCTTGAACTATTCAATGTTTCTGCTGTTTTACAACTGAGTTGAACAATGTCAGGAATGCAGCTTTATGAATGGGTGCTAACTGATAAGGGAAATCATTTAGTAATGGACTGCTCAATTAACTACACATGGAGGGAATGGCCTGAGATGGCTCCAATGCCACGGCAGCCCATGCCAGCAACCCCAAAGCTGTAAAAGCCTCAAGGTGGGACTTCCCTGGTGGTGCAGTGGTTAAGAATCCACCTGGCAATGCAGGGGACACGGGTTCGAGTCCTGGTCCGGGAAGATCCCACATGCCGCAGAGCAACTAAGCCCCTGCGCCACAACTACTGAGCCTGCACTCTAGAGCCCACGAGTCACAACTACTGAGCCCACATGCCACAACTGCTGATGCCTGCGCACCTAGAGCCCGTGCTCCGCAGCAAGAGAAGCCACCGCAAAGAGGAGCCGGCGCACCGCAATGAAGAGCAGCCCCCGTTCGCTGCAACTAGAGAGAGCCCGTGTACAGCAGTGAAGACCCAATGCATCCAAAAACTAAAAAATAATTTATAAATAAATAAATAAATGCCTCAAGGTTATGAATCAAAACGCTAAGGGCAAACAATCACACACAGCCCCCTGGGCCTCAAGCTGCAGCCATCTGTCAGCTCCTTGCTTTGCTTCCGCCTTCCTCCTGTACATCTCCCCCCAACCTCTGCCCAGCGCTTCCAGCCATTTCCCAAATCAAATTGATTTTTGCTCAGATAAACCCTTAAAAATTTTAACATGCCTCAGTTTATCTTTTAACAAGACTATACACAAAGTTAATAGTAAAGCCATATGTTTATGTCTGGATTTAAACATTTGAAGCATTTTAAGTCACTTAGTGAGTCATGTTCTTTTACATAAAACATAGAACATAAACTTGTTTCAGCAGG
>NW_006790410.1:1438983-1489954 GCF_000442215.2 Lipotes vexillifer | reverse complement strand
CAAGGTGGGACTTCCCTGGTGGTGCAGTGGTTAAGAATCCACCTGGCAATGCAGGGGACACGGGTTCGAGTCCTGGTCCGGGAAGATCCCACATGCCGCAGAGCAACTAAGCCCCTGCGCCACAACTACTGAGCCTGCACTCTAGAGCCCACGAGTCACAACTACTGAGCCCACATGCCACAACTGCTGATGCCTGCGCACCTAGAGCCCGTGCTCCGCAGCAAGAGAAGCCACCGCAAAGAGGAGCCGGCGCACCGCAATGAAGAGCAGCCCCCGTTCGCTGCAACTAGAGAGAGCCCGTGTACAGCAGTGAAGACCCAATGCATCCAAAAACTAAAAAATAATTTATAAATAAATAAATAAATGCCTCAAGGTTATGAATCAAAACGCTAAGGGCAAACAATCACACACAGCCCCCTGGGCCTCAAGCTGCAGCCATCTGTCAGCTCCTTGCTTTGCTTCCGCCTTCCTCCTGTACATCTCCCCCCAACCTCTGCCCAGCGCTTCCAGCCATTTCCCAAATCAAATTGATTTTTGCTCAGATAAACCCTTAAAAATTTTAACATGCCTCAGTTTATCTTTTAACAAGACTATACACAAAGTTAATAGTAAAGCCATATGTTTATGTCTGGATTTAAACATTTGAAGCATTTTAAGTCACTTAGTGAGTCATGTTCTTTTACATAAAACATAGAACATAAACTTGTTTCAGCAGGATCTCATTCACGGTACATGATGTGTCATTCCATTGAACTGATTTCACAGTACATACAAATATCAAATCATTATGTTGTACACGTGAAACTAATATAATGTTAATGTCAATTATATCTCAATTAAAAAAAAATGCTTCAGCGGGTTCAGTGCCTTCCCCTGGGTCTCACAGCTCATCACCAAGGGAGCAGGATTTGCACATAGGACCACGGATGCCACAGGAAACATGCAGAAAACCTCTCCCTGGTGTGCTGTGCTCTCTCCCGCCTCTCAACTACTCTCTCCCCTGCAACATGTCTGGGGTGGCCCACACAGGAGGGCCTGAGGCCACCGCTCATAGCTCCATTCTTGGGGGGTCCATCCGTTACTCCTGGCCTGGAGCCGGGCCTCCCAAAAGTCCTCCTTGTAGGCTTTGTCCTGTCCACACATGTAGAACTTCTTGGAGACCGCTTTCCCCAGCACCCCGAGACCTACTTTCCATGTGGACTGAGAAATTTGCTGCAGTGTATATAGGAGCAGAGTGGGCAAGGCAAGCCTAAGATCTCAGCCCACACTTAAATCCAGTCTCTGTGAATTAGAAACTGTGAGAAATTAGATTTGTGGGAAAACCATGAAAACCAGAAAGAAGCTCAGAGATTCAGAGTAGGTAGAGGTTCGGCAGCTTTTTACCACCTTCTCTGGTCTTTGTGCCTTTAAAGGAACTAGCAAGCTCAGAAAGGCATTCTCTCCCCTCCAGCCAGGAAGGCAGGTAGGAGCTATCCCACGCCCAGAGAGCAGGTACAGGTGCCAGCTACCAATCACAGGAGCCCAGGCTGTGTTGAGAAGTTGTGACGCCCCCTTCCCCTGCATGGCTGTCGTTCCCAAAGTGTATGGCAACTCCATCCAACCTAACCTACCCCTGCGCCCTTCCTCTGACTTGACTCTGTTGATCCTTCTCTTTTCTCCTCCCAACTCCAATTTTCATCCTTAAAGAACTAACTGTATAACTTCAACTCTGCCAGAGATGTGAACATTTGACTGGGTCCAGGGGAAGGAGCTCTGGGTCCCCTGTCAGCCCAAACCATGGCAGCCACCCTCTTTCTTATTCCAGGGAGGGATGTCTGGGCTGGAGACAGAGAGCTTTGTCACCTGTCGCCTCCGTTCTGGGTATCTGAATGGTGACGGGGGTCTGTGTACACAGCACATTTAGAGGCAAAAGAAACATCCGGCCTCATGCCTTCCACTGGACTTGGCTCCCTGCCACGTGTCCCTGCGGGCCCAGGACACAGGCTGACGGACGGGCAGGATGCAGAGAAAGTCGCCAGCCACAGACCCTGCCAGCCAGCCTTGCTGGGTGGGAAGCTCTCCCACGCCTGCATGGTCAGAATGCAGAGCTGGGTGGTGGCATATGTGGAGACAAGGCCAGCCCATCCACCAGCAAATCATTTGTGTCTTGTGAGCTTCTAGGTTATTTCTAGTGCATCCTGTTCATGTTTTGTTGTTCTCAGTATAGGGCATCTTTCTCTGTCTTTTTCAATATAGCATAGCATTAATTAATCATCCCATTTCTGATATAAATAACTGATTATATTCGGTGCATCTTAAACACAGTCCTAAGTGCTTAACAGTAGCCCTCCCACTCAACACCACTAACAGCACAATCTGCAGATGAGGAAAGCAAGGCCCACCGAGGCTGCCGCGGCCCCAGACTTCACTATAGGGTCGCACAGACCACATTCAGTATAGCTTGAGTGCTTTCCTGTTAAGATACTTCTGTGCAATGCTATCTCCAGTATGAGCTACATCAATTAGAATGACAATTTGCTGCTATTAACAGAGGCCAGAAAAAATTTAGACAAGATAAGAGTTTATTTTCTTCTTTTTCATAGAACCAGTCTGGGGGCTGGGTGTTCAGAGAAGCTATGTGATTCAGGGCCTGGGGTCCTTTGCTCTTTCTCTGCTTTCTGTCCTGTGGCTGACTCCCCGCTTACCAGAACCTCATGGATCAAGATGGCTGCTGGAGGCCCAGCTCTCAAATCCATATTCCAGCCCAAAAGCAGGAGGGAGAGAAAATAGGCCAAAAGGACCCAGGCCCCACTCTGTCCACCTCTTAAGGAGCTATTCCAGAAACCTCTCCCAGCAAATTCCCCTAGTATCTCATGGTCAGAGCTGTGTGGCACAGCCATACCTGGCTGGCTGTTAGGGCAGCTGCTCTCCTTGGTCCCCTCCTCCACTCAACATGGTAATTCTGCACCTATGAAAAAAGGGACAGTAGATATAAGGAAGGCAACCAGTGTCATGGTTACCCGTGTCATTTATATTTGGTGGCTTCCTTCTGCTGTGTTTTTGCTTGTTTTATTTGTTTTTATTTGCTTTTTGTTTGCTTTATCAGCACAGAGTGCCTTTGTAGGTAAGAGCACATATTCCCATGTGGGAATATGGATGTGGACATCTTTGGGGACCATTATTCTGTTGACTGCAGAAATGTTGAGGACATTTCCCCCAATTTCTCCTGAGCCCCCAAATCACTGCACCAGGATAGCCATTTAAAATAACATCCCCAGCAGGACCTATCAGACTCAGGGCTGACTTCCGGGGGTGGGAGTACTGACTGTGAGTGCTGGGAGACAGGACGTGGGCAGGAGTGGGGAGCAAACTGGGTGCCAAGGAGGCGTGTCCATCCCCAGAGAGAGGGCGGAGGCAGGCTGGACTTCCCCACAGCGGGATCTCAATCTCCACCCCCAACCTCTCCGCTTTGCCTGTGGTGAGGGTTCTCCTCTGGCTCAGGCATCATCTGACAGCAGGACAGACGGGGCTTGGGTCGCTGTGGGCAGAGAGTGGTCCTGGGGACTGGGGAGCCCGTCAGCCCTCCCTTCTCTGGGGAAATACAAAACTTCCAGAGCCTTTTCAGCTTTCCTTCATTCCACTGCCCACAGTTCCCGTCTCCTTCTGGTCTCCAGGCCCCAGGAAAATGCTGAGGCTACAGATGTGAACACCGTCCATTGCCGGCCTCGTCAGGGCCCACGTGAGGGGTCTTTTTGTGCAGATCCAGGACCCTGGGCTTGGGATGCGTTCCTGTGATGAACTTCAGAGCTTTCAAATCACTTCACAGTAAGTCTGGCCCCATCACGTCCTCAGTATCTATGGAGACGGTCTGTCTCCCACCCAGGCCTTACCCCCCTCTGTCCTCCTGGTCCCAAAGACCCCCAGCCTCCATTGCTCCCCCGAGATCCACAGGGCCTGAATGAACCCCCCCAGGTGACATGTACACAAATTCAAGTTCAAGAATCACTGGTTTGACTTTAGAAAAACCAATTCATCTCTCTGAGTCGTCCTGTCCTCATCTGCTCAGTGAGAAGTGGACAGAGGGACCCCAAAGTTTCCTTCCATCTGCGATGTCGTATGGCTCTTCCAAGTGGCTCTACGTTTTACAAGTTTTGAGCAAAAGACTTCACCACACAAGCAGTACACCCGAGACTGGGTGGCATTCACACCGAGGGCTGAACTCGAGTATCTATCGACCAGATTTCTGCCTTATACGACGTACCGTCCTGACTGAGCCGGTGTTGATCACAGCGACGGTACCACCTTCCACGCTGGACCCCGCCACCCCACCCTCACATCCTGACACCCTCCTCCGGGCTCTCCTGCCACCGCCTCGCTCTGTGCCCCACAAGCAGCTCCACGGTTCCTTTTATTGATCGATTGGAGTATAGTTGATCTACCATATTGCATTAGTTTCGGGTATACGTAGCATAGTGATTCAGGGGTTCTTCTGCAGATTATATTCCATTACAGGTTATTCTAAGATATTGGGTATGATTCCCTGTGCTATACAGCAGATCCTTGTTGGCTACCTATTTTGTATATAGTAGTGTGTGTATTTAATCCCATAGCCCGAACTTGCCCCTCCCCCGTCCGTCTCCCCTTGGTAAGCACAAGTTCGTCCGAGCCCCGTTCAAATCCAACATCAGATGGAGCGGTGGTCCCGGCTCCCACCCGAGCCCCCCTTCACCTGCCTTGGCCTGCCCCACTCCGGCCCCCTGCTGGCCTTCTGTCTCCCCAGGCCCTCGGGCCTCTGCCTACAGTGCCCTATCGCTGAGACCCCGGCCACAGGACCGGCCTCGCCCTGGGCCTGCCTCCTTCAAGTCTCTGAAATGCCGCCACCTTAGAGGCCTCTGTCACCTTCTTAGGGAACCTGTCACTTCTCTTCCCTCCACACCCATGGCTGGGTCTCCTTCTCAGTTTTCATTTCTCCGCGGTAATCTCCACTTCCTAAAGGCCATCCATGCCGTCTTCCTGTGATTATTATTACTGGCTCCCTCCCGCCCCCAGACATGGAACCCCTCAAGGACAGGGATTCCTGCCTGTTTGGGCTCAGGAAAGTTTCCAGACTCCCAGGTGCCTGGCACACACATGCCGGGGGGAACGAGTGACTTGGTCATGAAAGTCCCACAGGACACAGGCCCTGCCAGATGCCTATTTCACAAGGATGCTTGGGGCCAAAGAGTGACACTCTCCCTAACGTCCTGACACAGGTGACAGAAAGGAAGGGGGGTCATCCAGTTTGTAGCTGCTTTCTCCATGACGAAAGCCCCAAGACTCAGAAAACCTTTCAACTTCAGAGGGGCCCATGCACGGCTGGCTCTGGGGCCTCCCAACGCTACACTGTGTGCAGGAGAAACAGCAGCTTCTCAAGGACCCTCAGCCATTCCTGAGGAGAGTGCTGGCCCTCACCAGGGCCGCCAGGACTGCCCTGGGGCAGCTGATGGTTGGGATCCACAGCCAGGTGCTAAGGTTTGAAGATTCTCCCTGCCCCGAGTGGGGTTCCCCTTTCACAGGCTCCACATTTATTGCTCTTCCTTCTGTCTCCCTGCGGTCATATTTATGGCTCCAGATGCAACAGCCAGCCTGGTCAATGCCAGCAGCCTTCCATCATTTGGAAGACTTTTGCTGGTGATGCACAGCGGGGGCTGAGGTCGGAAGGGGGGCGCCTGGTTGGCACAGTGGCCAGAGTGGCAGTGCTATTCTCCTCCCCAAAAGACGGCTCTGCAGACGTACCCCTGGGGTAAGAGCAGTGGCCCGTGGCCGTGGCCTCTGCCACAAAAAACAGACCCAAAGCTGGCGAGGCTGTCCCACATTGCAGGCTCCTTCACCTTTAAAACGTAGGGCCACTTAGACGAGCCACAGCGAGCGAGGGCTCACAGGTTCTGTGGCTCTCAGGAGAGCATTTCAATCCGGTGAATTTAGCCTGGACATAATGGCCGGGCCCCCTGGCTGGGTGTAATGAAACATCGCAGGGACGGGGAGGGTTGGTGTGAGGGCTGGTGTCACCACGAGGGGGAGGCTGTGGGTTTCTGCTCAGCCTGTGTTTTCCATGCACCTACTTGGACTGTGGCTGCATGCGTGTCCCTGGCTGGGGATGTCCCCAGGAATAAGTTATAGGCCCATAAAGGAGAGGGACCAGGTGGCGTCACGAGACTTGGGCCCTGAGGGGTAAGCTTTCCATTTGTGCCTGGTGCTCTGGGGGAGCAGGAGGGGAGCTTTGAAGCTCTGCAGCCCCTCCCAGCCCTGCGCTCCCTGGAGATGACTGCTTTTGACCTTGTAGCCAAAGCAATGCTCAGTGGGTCCCCTCCTGGGGTTTGGTGCTGACTCACTGGGCCCCAGGCTGGTTCTCTCCAGTTGTTTCAGTTCTTATTGACACTCGTTCCTGTCTGAGATTCCAGCTCCAGCACCTGCTTGCTGTGTGACCGTGTGCAAGTTACTCAACTTCTCTGGGCTTCTCTTTTCGTATCTGTGCAATGCAGACAGGAACCCACCTTGGTTTCTCTGAGGACTGAGTAAAGCACAGACACTTTATTGGTTGTTGCCGTGACCTCCCTCCTCTTGGTCCTTTCTCTGTTCCTGCAGCAGGCTGGCTCCTTATTTTCTCCTAAAGACCATCTGACTTTCTTCTTTGTCAGGAAAGAACTGGGCAGCTTAGTGCAATAAGACATTCACTATAGGAAATTGGATATCTGATGGTTCTTGGTAATATCAACCAGGAAGGTTTTGTTTTCAGTGTTATTGAATCTGATTTATTTAGTATACTTCTAAATCTCATCTGTGGCTTGACAGGGAACAAAGTAGTTGGACACCAAAGGCCAGGGGCCACTCCCAGTTGGTCCATCCATCAACCACATGTCCCTGGACTCAGTGCCTTGCATCAAGTCTGGGCCCCATGATCACAAGATGTGCTATGTGGAGGCAGTATGAACGTGACTGAGCAGATGCTTTATTTAAAATATTTTTGCTCATGGTTTAGTCAAGGATTTCTCTTGGTTTTTCGTAGGAATGTTGCATCCTGAAGAGCTGAAAACCAGAGAGGAGAGAATAACATGTGGCCGCCGTCAGAGAAATTCATAAAAACAAGGGAGGCTTGTTTAGGGAAATTTTGGTGGCAAAGAACAGGTACGCACTTACGGGGGTGAAGTAAAAGGGGACAGTAAAAGGAACAATCTAGAACCTGGTTGTGAGAATTACAGGTCTCAGGTGACCAAGCTGGGAGCTGCAAGGCCAGGCACAGGCTGGATGCTCTGAAGCACCCCACACCCCCCCGCCCCCCGCCGCGGGGACTCTCGCAGACACCTCCTTTCCTGCGGCCTCCAGGGCAGATCCGAAGCAGAGAGCATGGAGGGGAATCCGGAAGCTGAGGCAGAGAAGGACCAGACACGCCCCGGGGCTGGGGCTGGCCATAAATGCATCCTAACTCTGGAGAGGCAGGGCGGGGTTTGACAACAGAACTGGGGGAACCAAAGGCCCTGAGTGAATATGGGGGTAAGTGGGAGGCAGTCCACCAACTTCCTCGCTATTCCAACTTCCTGGCTGGAGAGAATAGCCCAGCTGTGTCTGGGGTTCTGTGAATTTACGCCCTCACCCCAAGGGGCACCCCCTTGCTCTGCCTCAACCCCAAACCACAAATCACCTCCAGGTTCAGGTGAATCTTTCCTCCTCCTCCCTGGACCCTCCAGAATCAAGCAGACATGCATTCCTGGGAATTCCCTGGTGGTCCAGTGGATAGGACTCTGCACTCTCACTGCCGAGGGCCCGGGTTCGATCCCTGGTCAGGGAACTAAAATCCCACAAGCCGTGTGGTGCAGTCAAAAAAAAAAGCAGAAAGGCGTTCCTGGACCTGGACCGGGCACGCCCTCCACCTGGACTGGGCCTCGGCCTGGCCACTCCTCACAGGTGCTACCCTGATACACGTCCCCTTTCTCAGTTCTTTGCTCTGTTCCTCTCCAAATGCCAGGCCAGGCACCGAGAGACCAGATGAATATTCCTCGATGGGGGATCCGCTGGCTGTAGGGTGTAAACATATCCAACTTCCTGGATGTTGCCAGATGCCTGCAGTTGGTACCCTAAGGGACATTCTACCAGCCGTGCTTGGGACGTATAGAAGTTTCTGGGCAGCTGTGAGCATGGATGCTGCCCAAATCAGCTAATACAACAGCACTCGTGTGCTCCACGGGCTTCCTTACAGTCTTAAAAGGTAGACTCAGGCGGAAGGGAAGTCGTCCTCTGCACAGCAGTGACAACGTAAGGAACTCATTAGCCGGAGGTCATGGGGGTTGACCATATAAATAGGCCCAAGAAACATTAAGATACAGTCATGAATGATAGACGAGCTATGGGTCATTAGGAAGATCCAAGCCCATCTTTAATCCTTCCTTGTTTTCCTCCCCGAATACATTTTCATTAAAAAACAAACGTAGATATGCCAACAGGTTAGAACTAAAAAATTAAATATGTCCCATTTTCAAAATATGACCATTATTGCTGTTTCGTTCAATTTTCTTCCAGTCTCTATCTCTGTAAAGGCTCGTTTGCATAACTGAAGCTGTACTATATAAACAACTTTATAACTTGCCTTATAATCCAACATTATATCATAAATACCTCTACAAGGTGTTTAAAACTCTTTGCAACCACTTTTTAGATGTATGCAAAATAGTTCAGGGATATTTAGGTTATTTCCAAACATACTGTGATGAATAACTCTGTACATAGAATTTTGGGGGGGGGTGTATTTAGAGTTGTTTCTTTTGGTCACATTGTTTATACATTAAGTGTTTTTCTTTTGGTCAGATTTACTCACATGGATTACTGGTTAAATGATATAAACATCAGAAAAGGTATGGATATCTTTTATGGTTCTTAATACATATTACCAAATTGCTTTCGAAAATAGTTGTACCAAATTATACGTCTACCAGCATCATATGAATTTCCTGGACTTTACCAGAATTACTTATTTTATTTTATTTTGATGTTTTTGTTAACTCGATAGGCAATGAAAGGTATCTCGTTATTTTAATTTTCATTTCTTTAATCACCAGTAAGGTTGAACATCCTCCCACGTGTATGTTCCCTCACTCCTTTTTCTCTGCTGTGAATTATCTATCTCTCACTTGCCCATTGGGAGTTGATTTTCAAAATTTGTATGAGTTCTTCGTGTAACAAAAACATCAAGCCTCAGTAGCATTTCCGCAGCCTAAATGTTGACGTTATTGCTCCACAATAGCCCATATGCCCCTAAAAGTGTGGTGAATGCCACTGCCTGCACCACTGGGCAACCAAGGAGAAAGCGTCTCAGATTCCCCCTTTATGAGTGGGGTCATGTTTATTTTACTTTTCACTACGATTTATTATAATAAGTGAGTCTGTGTTTTTACTAACAGCCCATTTCCTCCTTCTTCCCCGAAGGAAAACACAGATAACTGGCATATCTGGTGCTGGAAAGAAGTGTGCATCAGAGCGAATGTGCCCCGAAGACCCTCCGCAGCCTCATTAATCAAACCCAAACGAAGTGTGCCAGCCCCCAGCTTGGCCTTTCCTGACAGACAGAATCAGGTTACAGGGACTGCAAGGGCAGCCTCCCAACAGGGCAGTCCAAGTAGAGGGGAGGCCTGTCCACATCTTGCCAGAGGAGCTGGTAAGGGTGACGAGAGGTGTGTGGATACGGAATGCTCAACGGCCTCCACTTTGCCACCGAGAAGTCACACTTTGGAAAGCACTGTCACACACAACTACCTTGTAAGTTAGGAATCCTTTGATCCATTCTGTTGGCAGGGAAGCTGGGTGTCAGAAGCTGGAGTGCTTTGCCCACCATCTCAGAACCAGAGATATGCCTGCAGGGGACCTGACCAGTGGTGTGTGTGTGTGTGTGTGTGTGTGTGTCTGTGTGTGTGTGTGTGTGTGTGTGTGTGTGTGTGTGTGTGTGTGTGTGTGTGTGTGTGTGTGTTTAGCATCTTTATTGGAGTATAATTGCTAGCTCTGATGTTTCCAGTTACTGTGATGTTCCAGTCACTCAGGTCTTCCTGCACGAGAGAGAACTCTGTATCCAGGGCCTGAGAAGACCCCACAGTTCTGGACCCATCAACATGTAAACTTGTATCTTGTGGTTTAACATCAAAGGAAGACACCAGTGCCACAGCAGTCAAGCCCTCTAGTGTCTTGGGTGAAATTTCTCATTTCTAGTCCAACAGAGTCACCTGTCTTGGCTAGAACGAGGCAAAGTAACTAAGAAATACTGGAAGTCGGTCTGATTGCAAATAAACTTCATCCATTCATCCGTGCAGCAAATGATTATTTTTAAATGATGCATCTTAGGACTTCCCTAGCGGTCCCATGGTTAATACTCCACGCTTCCAATGCAGGGGGCACAGGTTCAATCCCTGGTCCGGGAAGTTCTTTAGGCCATGCGGTGCGACCAAAAAAAATTTTTTTTAATCTTAAACCAAGCATTTTAAATTAATCTACAGTAATATTGCCTTTTGTGGTGTATAGTTGTATGAATTTTTACGCGTGTATAGATTTGTGTGTGCACCAGGACCATCAGGATATAAAACCATTCCATCACCCCCCCAAGCTCCATCATGGTGTTCCTTTACAGTCACGCCCCACCACCCCCAGCCCCTGGCAACCACCGATCGGTTCTGTCATTATAATTTTGTCTTTTCCAGAATGTCATATAAATGGGCATTGTCAATACCATTGTCAATGTCATACCATTCAGATTGGCTTCCTCCACTTTGCAAAATGTCTTTGAGATTCATCTGTCTGCTCGTATCAATAGTCCATTTCTTATTATTGCTGATAGCACTCCGTTGGAGAGATGCTCCTTCCATTCAACCATTCAAGGACTTGCTTCCAGTTTTTGGTGATTATGAATAAAGCTGTTACAAACATTTGTACAAGCTTTTGTATAAACATAAGTTTCCATTTCTTTAGGGTAAATACCCAACAGTGGGATTGCTAGCTCATATGGTGTGTGCTTAACTTTATAACACAAAGTGCCAAACTGTTTTCCAGAGTGTTTTATCCACCATTTTGCATTCCCACTAGCAATATAGAACCAGCTGTGGTTCTGCAGCCTCATCAACACTTGGTACTGTCAATATTTATCTTAGCCATTCCAACAGGGAGGTAGTGGTGCCCATCGTGGTTTCAATTTGCATTTCCCTGATGGTTGATGATAGTGAGTACCTTTCCTGTGCTCATTTGCCACCTGTATGTTCTCTTTGGTGAAGAGTCCAGGTCTATCAAGTACTTTATAATTGGGTTCTTTGTTTTCTTACCACTGAGTTTTGATAGTTCTTTACATATGCTGTAGTCTTTTGTTTGATTTGCATGATGGAGGTGATTGATCATTGACAGGTGTCAGACAAGTGCTGCATGCAGAAGCCACAGCCCGGGTCCTCCAGGCAGAGGTAGGTGGGCAGGCAAGCAAGTCTTTACCACTGAGTGGGGCAAGGGCTTTTCTAGCAGGTGGGATGGCACCTCTTCTGGCCTCGTGTGGTCAGCTGTGGCTTTCCAGGCGAAGTGTCTCCGAGCTGATTTTTGAAAGGCGGTAGGCGTGAACCAGGGTTTGCCCAAACTTCTCACACAGCTGTCTGTACTTGCTGTTCCACACCTTCAGCTTCCATTTTCTACTCTCTCTCTCTCTCTCTCCCCTAGGTCATCTCAACCAGAGCCGTGTCTTCAAATGTCAGAAATCTATTTGGTTTGGGCCTCTCTCCCTAGTTCCCCACAGTCACCCAACTACCTCTCTGAATCTCTGCTTGAATCTGAAATTGAAATTTCAAATAGGATGACAACCGTGCCAAAGAGAACTCTCGATTTTTCCTGTGCAGCCTTCCCAATATGCCATAACCTGAGGATCCCATCGGCTTCTGTCTTCCTTTCACACCCATATCCAATTCATCCTGGTTAATTTCACAACATATCTTAAGCCACTGTAAGCTGCCAGCGTCTCTTGCCTGGATGATGGCAAGTTGCCTGGTCAGCCTCCTGCCTCTACCCTGGGCTTTCTAACCGCCTAAGCTCCAAGCAGAGACAGGCACCAGCGCAAATCTCATCTTGTTGCACCACAGTACTCCGTGGCTTCCCACCTTGCCGGTGTTCTAACCCTCACCACAATCAACAAGTACCTGCCTGTTCTGGCCCCAGTAGCTCTCCCCTCTACCATCCTTGCTTCTCCCGTCCCCAGATCCTTACCCTCATCACTAAGGTTTCCCCCCAAGTCTGCCCATCCTCCTGTTAAGGCTACCCTTCAGGAAATCTCCATCCTATTATCGGTCTTATCTTCACAAAATCCATAAGTTCCTGAAACACCCGGTTTGTTTGCTATGTGTCTGTTGTTTGGTCTCTCCCTACTACAGTGTCTATCCTGGGGGACAGGACTCTGCTTTGCTCCTGCTGCACCCGGGCTACCAGTACAGGACCGCAGGCATGTAGGTGCGCAGTGCACCTTGCAGAGAGAGGGTGGGGCTGGTGAGTCAGCAATAGATGAGTATGCCTGCGTCTGGGGCAATAAAGTAGTAAAACCAGGTGCTGGGGAGGAGGGCTTTAAGAAAGAACGTAAAAAGTCAGATTTTCGTTCCTGAAAATTCACCCTGGAAAGAGGAAATACCTGAGCAAGAGAGGTAAGTTAGGAGGATGTTGTAAAAGCCCAGAAGACAGATTGTGATGCCTTAACTGTGGTACTGGAAATAAAGACCCTGATGGGGGCGGGGGGAGCCAGAGTTAATAAATAACAGGAAAAAGAAATCTATAGACTATTTGAGGTGGAGATAAGGAGTCAAGGATAACGTTAGCCCAGGTCTCCATCTTGACAAGTCAGTCCCTGAGAGGGGCTGTGAGGAACAGGGAGATGTTGGTGACGTCTGGGCCACACGGAACACAGCCCGGGAGGCGTGCTGGCCACGAGGCTCATCTGAGCCAGCAGGGGCGTCTCTCTCAGAAACCCAGGCTCCTCTGGGCAATACTTCATATATTTGATCTAGCCTGTGGGATAGTAAATCTTGTATTTACAGGAGAATTTTAAGGAACTTATTCTGTTAGGGAGATGATAAATTCTTTAGAAACAACCTTCTCTCATGATCTTTAAATTCATAGATTGATTTTTCTTCTTTATTCTGTTGATGTGATGGATTCCATTACATGATTTTTGAATGTTTAAGCAGCCTTGTATACCTGGAATAAATTCCACCTGGTCATGGCATATAATTATTTGTATACATTGTGGGATTTGATTTGCAAATACGTTTTTGAGAATTTTTCACATCTACCTTTATGAGAGATATTGGTCTGTAGTTTTCCTTTCTTAAGATGTCTCTCTCTGGTTTGGGGCATTAGCATAATGCTGGCCTCATAGAATGTTCTATGAATGTTCTATCTCTGCTTCTATTTTCTGGGACTGGTGTAGAGAATTGGAATCATTTCTCCAGTCTGGTAGAATCCACCAATGAAACTATGTGTCCACTGCTTTCTGTTTTGGAAGGTTATTGATTATTGATCTAATACTTTAATAGATATTGGATTATCTAGTTCTTTTTTAAGTGAGTTCTGTGGATTCCCTCTGTCAAGAAATTGGTCCATCTAAGTTTCAAGTTTGTTGGCACAGAGTTGTGACCATTACCCTTTTAATGGTCATTGGCTATAACATTTTTAGAATTATGCCACTAGTTTTGTTCTTTCTTTGCAGGCTCTACAATTCATTTGCTCACTTGTTTGCTTATTTAATAACTATTTTTGCATTCCTGTTGAGGTCCAGGTGCTGTGTTGGGGCCCTGGGAACTAGGGGTAACAGCAGCAGAAGTCCCTGGCTGGTGGACCTAACATTAGACTGTGGAGACCACCAGTCACACGTGTGAGTCAGAGCGGGTGGTCTGGGAGGCATCCTGGAGATACCTTGGGCAAGGCCAATCTGGGTGAGGCTTTTCCCTCTTTGATGTGGGATCTGAATAACCAGTGGGAGAGAGAGGTGGCTGGAGGGGCAGGCTGGCCATGACGACTGTAACTTCCAGACAGTGACGGAATGGTGGATTTATATGAACATATGCAGGGATACTTTGGTTTAATTGCTTAGGAGAACTCATATGAGCCTATAATTAAAATGCTGGGTAATGGGACTGTTGAAAGGGATAAGGTTTGCTCTGTAATCTCCTTTAATCTGCAACTGAACAACGGTTTCTTTGTTGTATCTGTTGTGCTTCTTTGTTTGTGAACAGTAGCCAACCCTGGCCACCCTCAGGGAAATGGGCTTATTTATCAACGAAATTTGGCTAGAGGCTGTGACGCTGGGCTGGACGGGCAGGCGCAAGGGCACCACACACTTTCTCGGAGTAAAACTCAACTGTTTTCAGCCTCTTCGTACTGCTGTTCAAGATGTAGACTCTGGGGATGCGATATCCACTTGGGGCTGTGCTCACGTCTCTACCTAGTGCACCATTTCTACCCAGTGACAAAGAAGTCATACCTTATCTACGATTATTTCTTTAGGATATGTTCCAACAAGTATAGTTACTGAATCAGAAGAAAAGTCCTTTTAAATGTTCCTGAACCTTTGTTGGGGGGTGGATGTAATTTTAAAGTTTCCTGGGGTTCACCTCCCTCTCTCTCTGTCTCTTTACTATATAGAACTGTTTATCACAGTGGCAGACAGAGCCTTCCCTAGTAAATGCTTCACCGAAGATATTCTCCTGTATAATGACAAAGCCATTATCATGCCTATGAAATTTAATGTTATGCAACTGTTTTACTTTGTCCAAAAAATGTCTTTTAAAGATTTTTTTCAACGAAGATCCAATTCAGGATTTCACACTGCCTTTGTCTTATCTCTTTTATCGCCTTTAACAGTCTCCTGTATACTTTTGTTTTTCATGATTTTACTTTAAATCTTAAACCAGTAACAAGGTCAACTCATTTATGGAAAATCAACTATGTGCCAGGAGTTTTGTAAGTCTCAGCATAATTTTAAGAGTATATTTTAAAATTTACTTTCCGGTTGCCTCTCTCCCTAGACAAGATCCACTAAGGCAGGAGTCACGTCCAAGAGCAGACCCTGAAGACATGCTTGTTCGGATGATCTCACTTGACTCCTGTGAATGGTATATTAGTACCTGATGTTCAGGATGATTATAAGATTTGTCCAAATCGCTAAGATCTGGCAAAATGGGCATTCAAATGAGGACCTCTGATTTCAAGTCTAAGTCTGTTTAACTTGAAAGCAGCCTTTCCCTCAGAACTTTAGTTTCCCCCAGGGAGATTTTTTTTAAATTAATTAATTAATTTATTTCATGGCTGTGTTGGGTCTTCATTGCTGCGAACGGGCTTTCTCTAGCTGCGGCGAGCAGGGGGGCTACTCTTCATTGTGGTGCATGGATTTCTCATTGTGGTGGCTTCTCTTGTTGCGGAGCACGGGCTCTAGGCGCTCGGGCTTCAGTAGTTGTGGCACGTGGGCTCAGTGGTTGTGGCTCACGGGCTCTAGAGCGCAGGCTCAGTAGTTGTGGTGCATGGGCTCAGTTGCTTCACGGCCTGTGGGATCTTCCTGGACCAGGGCTCAAACCCATGTCCCCTGCATCAGCAGGCAGATTCTTAACCACTGCGCCACCAGGGAAGTCCACCCCCCGCCCCCAGGGAGATTAAGGAATTAAACTGTCTCATCTCAAAAATACATACCAGCTCTAGATGTGCTGAAAGTCAGAATGTTCAGGAGCTTCAAAGACTTAAGTCCTCCAAGCAACACAGCTTAGTGGAAGGAGCATGTTAAGACCCTGGCTTATGGGCAAGACATCGAAATTCTCACAGGCTCCCAGTGGCCTCACGCAGGAAGCAAGGTTACAATATCTGCCTGAGGGGGCAGAGGAGAAGATGAGGTAGGGATGTGAACCACAAGGGTGATGCCTGGTGTGTGGTGAAACGCTTGCTAGAATGAGATGGAGATGGGGAAGCCATAAAATACGAGACAGAGGCAGAGCAGGCAAGAGTGGAACAAAAGTCACCTCTGAATAATCATGCAAGAGTCAACATTTTCTGCTGAAAGAAACGTCTCTATTTCTTCCATTCTTCCAAAAAATGAAGCTCGGTGTTCTGCCTCCTGTTCTGTACTAAGAACCCCAAGCAGGTAGGAGGTGTTAGAGTTTGTTCCTTCCTAGGTGATTGATAACTTCTGGGTGCAAGAGTGTCTGAAGAACACAGACGGCACCATTCAGAGCGCATGGAATGAGAGCCAGATGTGACCTGGGAGGCTGACGCCATAATTCATCCACACAGTGCCCTGCCTGGCTTCAGTCTCTGCCGCAGGTTGTGGCTCAGAAAATGCATTACAAAAAGATATTTGCTATAGTTTGGGGATGACGAGGTGGAAAGTTAAAGCAAAATTAAAATTTACTTGAATTCTTGTAAATGAATCAATATATGTGTGTCTTCCAAGTTGCAGGCAAAACAAAATAGACTTTTTTTTTTTAAGAAAAAAAAGCAAAAATGTTCTTAGTTGCTAAGGATTTGTGTCTGGATCAAAACCAAGCTGGCTTCATAAACTTTAAATTATTTTAGATTTCAGGAAAACATGTTTCAGTTTGATGATGAGCAAGTGGAGATATCACACATGTGCCTAAGGCTATACTAAATATTCTAGAAAGAAAACCACCATGCTTCCTCTTAAGAATGGAGGTTAGGACTTCCCTGGTGGTGCAGTGGTTAAGAATCCGCCTGCCAATGCAGGCGACACGGGTCCGAGCCCTGTACCGGGAAGATCCCACATACCGCGGAGCAACTAAGCCCGTGCGCCACAACTACTGAGCCTGCGCTCTAGAGCCCACCAGCCACAACTGCTGAGCCCACGTGCCACAACTACTGAAGCCCATGCACCTAGAGCCCGTGCTCTGCAACAAGAGAAGCCACTGCAGTGAGAAGCCCGCGCACCGCAACGAAGAGTAGCCCCCTCTCACTGCTCGCCATGTGCAGCAACGAAGACCCAACACAGCCAAAAATTAATAATAAATAAATAAATTTATTTAAAAAAAAAAAAGAATGGAGGTGAACCGGATTTCTTTGAAAGTGCAGCTTACAGCAGGTATTCCAAGTAGTCAAACAGGGAAGCCCAACAGTCTTTGCACCTGATTCTCTGGGGAGCTAACTGGGCAGGAAGACCACTGGATGCTATCATAAAAATCCATGCAGTAAACAAGGTGGCTGAAGCGAGATGGTGGCCAATAGGAAGAAAGCAGTGGGACAGTTCTAGGAGGTCGCCTCAAGGGGGCTGGTTCACTGATAGTGTCTGGATGGAGAAGGTGGGCTGAGGAAAGCAGGGTGTCCAGGATGAATCCAGGTTTCTGGCTTGAGTTGTTGGATGGATGGCTGTGCCATTAATTAGGAATACTCCAGGGAAAATTACCTAGCCTTTCAAAACCTTAGTTTTTTCTTCCATAAAATGGAGAAAACATCATGTACTCTACAGTTGTTATAGAGCTTGGAAAGTTTCATAATATACCGAGGGTGCCTGGAACACAGAGCATGTTTACTAAATGGTTTCCCTGCTACGTGTCCTGCTTCCTCTTCCAGCCTCCCTCCTGCAGTTCCAGGCCTGGTGGTACTCCTGCTTGCAGGAATGAACCCTTTTCTCTCCCAATCAGGCTTTCTCCCCTGCATCTTATCAAAGCACCTCGCCTGCCTAGCATGGCATAGCCTTTAGCTTGCTATGTCATCAGTTATTGAGATAAATCACCGCCATTCTCATCTCAATGTCAGTCGCCCTTGGAATGCAGGCTTTTCATAGCATGGAGGGATAACATTGTTTTTCTTTTCAGAAATGGATCAGGTTCTTTTTGCTCCTTGCCATTTCTTCCCTCGCTTACCCCTTTCCCTCTCCTGCATTCAAGCAAATAGTTGGATCCCTACTGTATCAGAGAAAGGATGCAATAGCTGGAAAGCAAAGACAACAAACAACAATAATGACAAAACTCCTGGGTCTCACTGGTGTTGATTTCTCAAAGCAAATCACTCAGGCAATTAAGAAGATGTGAGAAAAGTGGTCACACACATATACACACACCCCTCACGTCTGTCTCTTCTCTCCAAAACCTGTGGGCACAGAGGGCTATGTGCCTCTTTTCCTCCCTAATCCTCCCCAAGGCATGCATGCATGTGTGCATGTACATGTGTGTGTACATGTGTGTCTATGAGGCAGACAGAGAGAGCGGGAGAGAGAGGTACCTCCTGAGGGACGGACCAGCGTGGGAGGAACTCCTTTCTTGGATCAGACACTTGGCAACAGCCAGAATCAACATCCTCTGCTGGGCCAGGCCCGGGGGTGCAGATGGCTGAGGCGTTAGGAAACTGAGCAGGCAGGAGGGCGCACGCCTCACATGGCCACTGCCGTCCAAGGCTCCACCAGATCGCAGGATGGCCTGGGCTTAGCGTGTCTGTTGGCGTGGCACCCACAGAGGAGTGAAGGTTGGTGACAAACCCAGACTTCACCATGGGGAAGGAATAAGACCCCATTTCAAAACTGTAAACGGGCTGATTTGAAATGATCTGTTTTGTGAGGGTAAGTTGGTTGCAGAATATATTGTTCTAGAAATTTTTTCCTCAATTTCTAGAGAGTATACACATAGAAGGTTATGACTGAAGTAAAGTTGTGTATTGTTTTTGAGAAAATGGTACAATTATTTGTATTCTTTTACATGCTCGCCCTCTGGGTCCACTAGTGTCCAGGGCTGACCACAGTACATCCGGGCTGTGGGCACAGCTCAGCCCTTTCACTAAGGGCAAAGGTAAAGCAGCCCTGGCACCATCATCTGCTTAGTTTAGGGACCTCCCTCCAAACCACCATCCCTTCTGTGCCTCGTCCATCACTAGTTGATTACTTTCATTAAAACAAAGCAATGATTTGATTTTTCCAAGGAGCTTCATTAGAATGAGGAAAAATTAAATTTACCAAGGAAAGGAGGAAATGGTTGAATAACAATATGACAAGTAATTGAATTTTAAGTCCGTGGATGCCCCGGTGTGATTCAATTCTGACACATGAAGCTAGTAATGAGAGGAAGAGTCCTCTTCCGTGAAGAAACCTGCTAATCCACATAAATAGCCTGGTGTTCCTGGTCATCTGGTCCCCTTAGTGATGCGTGACTGGTTTACTCCAAGGGCAGAATCTGGTCCTTGCAGAGTGACTTTGGAAGCTTGCACAGCAGTTACAGACATTACTAAGAACCTACGACACACCTAGTGTGATACTGTAATACCCCACTTAATCCTCGAAAGGCCCAAGACGAGGGTAATATTATTTCCATTTTGCCTATTAGATAACAAAGACCTCAGGAGGTTGGAAAAATACCAGACATAGAAAGTGCCAGAGCTGGGATTTGAATCCTGTACTTCTAACTTTTCTATGTTATTTCTACCATCCTGCTGGGACCAGCTCATCTGTTTATTGAGCATCTATCTTCTTGGTGCCTTTTTCAATTCTAGTCAGAACGAGAGGAGACATACTCTTACATTTTTTTGAAAGGACTCAGTTACTGCATAGATGGCCAGTTTACTTAGGAATGAATTAGCTATTTTAAAAACCCATCAATAAGCAAAAAAAAAATTTTTTTAAGATAGCACTAAATGCCAGAGAGATTGCAACGAAATAACACCCTAATACATTGTTGATGGGAGTGTTCATTGCCTTAATCTTTTAAAAAATTGATTTGGCAATTGTTATGACTTGAACTGTGTCCCCTTAAAATTCATACGTTGAAGTCCTACAGCCAGTCCCTCAGAACGTGACTTTATTTGGAAATAAGGTCTTTGAAGATGTAATCAAGTTGAGATGAGGTCATACCGGAACAGAATGTGCCCCTAATCCAATACAAGTGGTCTTTACACAAAGGGGAAATCTGGACACAGATATATAAGAGGAGGATGTGAAGAGACTCAGGGAGAAGACAGCTGGCTACGAGCCAAAGAGAAGCCTGGAACAGCTCCCCCACAGCCTCAGAGGGAACCACTCTGATGACATTTGATCTCGCACTGACAGTCTCCAGAGTGTCACACAAATGGTTCTGTGTGGGGCTTCCCTGGTGGCGCAGTGGTTGAGAGTCCACCTGCCGGTGCAGGGAACACGGGTTCGTGCCCCGGTCCGGGAAGATCCCACATGCCGCAGAGCGGCTGGGCCCGTGAGCCATGGCCGCTAAGCCTGCGCGTCCGGAGCCTGTGCTCCGCAACAGGAGAGGCCACAACAGTGAGAGGCCCACGAAGCACAAAAAAAAAAAAAAAAAAAAGGTTCTGTGTGGTCATGTGTTATGGCAGCCCTAGAAAACCAATACAGCAATACATCCTGAGAATATTAAAACTGACGATACCATTCGGCACAGGAGTTTCTTGCCTTTGGTTGCCTCTTAAGGAATAATGAAGACTGACATAGGTTTATGCACAAATGTATATTTCTCAGGTCTTTCCTTCCCCATGCTATTGCAGGAGGCCATTCAAAAGTCCTCCAGAACCCACTTTACTTCTGAAATTTCTCTGGGAGCTTGAGTATCAGTTACCAAGAAAATGCTTGCCGGGTTTTCCTCTCCTTGTCTGGCCTCCTTCAGCGAATCAGCACTCACACTTCATTCTGTGGACATTACTGTCCCTGGCTGCTGCCCTGTCGCAGCTCCAGTGCTCTGGGTTCTGACCACAGGTGAAGGTGAAGCCCAGTCTCTCTCCTGGGGTCCAGGATGCAAGTCTGCAGGTGGGCTGGGCCCACAGGTGTCACAAGGACCCCACAATCACTGAGGACGCTTCCTCTTGCAGCCCAGCCTTCAGGACTGGACCTGCCACGGTGCGGCTTTTTCAGCATCTTGCAGAAGGGAGCCCCGGGCCATCGGGCCACCTGATCAGAGCAGTCTGGCCACCAGACACATCTGATCTCTGTGCTGATCACGCTTTGGCCACCCATCCTGCTTCCCGCCCACCGTGTGATATTCACGCCAGTTCTGAGTCGATGCTCTGTCAAGCCGTCCACTCACACCTAGCAGCAGAGCCCTGTGCCCCCGCCACAATGGCATTAGAAAGTCAGCCGTGTGAGGCGGACAGACGCAGGGACATGTCCTTTCTTTTTCGGATCTGAGCTTGCCGGATGTCCTCTGTAGCGAGGCAGCACCGACAGCCCCTCCAATACTCACAGGTTGACCCCTGTGCTTTGGAAACTTACGCAGAGTGTGCGAGGAATTCTGATTTTAAACACCGTCTCCTTGTGTGGCCTGTTTGCAGGACTGCACAGGCCGCTGGAGCAGCCCTGTTCACCTCTGACCCTTGGCCCACTAACCGAAACAAGGTGAATATTTCTTGGGCCGGTGTGGCGGAGGGAGGACCAGAGAATAAATCTGACCCTACTTCCACTGAAGATGATGAATGGCCCCCCTTTCAAGCCGGGGCCCTCTGGCCCTTTTATTCACTGCTCTGGTTTTAAAAATAGGAGGATGGATTGAGTGCCTTTCAACTGTTTACCAGCAGAAGGGCACAGATCAGGTTACCAGCCTAGGATGATTCATCTTTTCTCCCAAATCAAAGCCTGTGTCCACAGTGCCTGTGTCCACATGAGTTCATCTTCCGTATTCAGATGGTCAGAGCAGGAGGCCAGGGACAAAGTCCTGGGAGAAAGAAAGATGGAGTAATTAGGTGCAGACAGGGAGCAGTGAGGGCTCTTTTTCTGCCTTCACACTGGGACTTCAATAGAGTTTTTGGGGGTTTTTTGCGTTATTTTTTTAAGCGGAAGTGTCTCTGGTTTCCTCCAAGTCAGGACAATTAGTGATGTTTTTCCAAGGATCCTGAGTTGGGACATGTTTTAATTTGAGAGAAGTTTCCACTACAAAAATATGTATTTACATTTAGAAACATGGCTGTTGGAACTGTGAGAACCAGCATTCATAACTGAAGGAAAAAGTGCTGTAGGTTTGAGACACACTGATGCCATGACCACTGGCATTATAAATGTATGGAACATTCCTAACAGAGAGAATACAGTCAAGTATAGAGAACAGCCACTTACAAAATTCTAACATTTTGCCATATTTGTGTCAGTTTTCACTAAGAAATAAAATACACAAGAGACCATGGAAGCCCCTCTGTACCTCCCTGTCCTTAAATCAATGTTTTCATCCCCAGAATGTTACTGTACTATTACTATGAACGAATGTATCCATAAAAGATATATAAGGGAGTATTGAATTTTATTTGAATACATCATTCAGTAATGAGCTTTTTTCACTCACTTATGTTTTTGTCATAATGTTTCACTCAATGTTTATGTTTTGTCAGTAACAAAACTGACAGATATAACAATTCATTTCATTGAACTAGTGTAGAACATTTCATTTCATGCATATTGTACACTTCAATCATGATGATGGGTACTTTGGTGACTTCTGTCAAGAGCTGTGAAGGGTCTGATGTTACACCCCACTTACCAGCTAACAAGCCTGCCGCAATCTCTTGAATGCTGGTAGAAGAAATGAGATTCCTGGGTCAGAGATGAGAGACTTCATTATTCACAGCCAAAGCAGCAGCCAGAGTGTTGGCATATTTGTGCTGGTTCCCCAAGCCCCCAGACCTACAGGGTGACGTGGAGAGCCAGATGACAGCTGCACAGGTTGGGTTGGGTTGGGTTGCAGGAGAGGACTTCTGAGCTTGGGGATCCTGAAGATTTT
The DNA here is from genome assembly GCF_000442215.2 of Lipotes vexillifer. NCBI lineage: Eukaryota > Metazoa > Chordata > Mammalia > Artiodactyla > Lipotidae > Lipotes > Lipotes vexillifer. The sequence continues at coordinate 1,467,260 of NW_006790410.1, read as the reverse complement.
GAGCAGGCAGTAGAGAAGCTGCCTCTTGGTCCTGGAGTGAAAAATTCCCTCATCCTTTGAGGTTCCTCCCTGAAAATACAGCCCTGAAGATGGCTGCGTAAAGAGCAGTCAAGGCTTTGCAGTTTGGGCACAGCCAGCAAGGCATGAAGGGGAACCAGAAACCCAAGGAGGACTGCATCTCCCAAAGCTTCCAAGTGCCAGCTCTTACAGAGGTACAAACAGGCATGCCATTTGTCTCCTTACCCAGCATATGTGAAAAGTAGGTTTGCTTCTCTCCAAATTGTTTTTCACAGTGATTGTGGGAATTTACGATCTCCAATAGCACATAGGGATTTTCTTGCTTCTTTATCTCCTGTTGAACCCTTGTGTTGTCAGACACTTTAATTTATGCTAAGCTGATGGTTAAAGAAGGATAATGCAGGTTGTTTTAATGTTTCCTTGATTTTGAGCATGTTTTCACTTATAGTATTGGTCTTGCAGTTTCCTCTCTGTCCTTTGCCTTTTCATGACTTTTTGCCTGTTTTTGTGGATTTTCCTTTTTCAGATTGATTTGTAGGTGTTCTTTGTACAACCTGAATATAATCCTGTGCCAGTTATATGTATTAATAATATCTCTTCTCACTCTATATTTTGTCTTCTCACTTGGTGTATAGATTTTTGTTTCAGAGAATAGTTTTAAAGTTTTAAATACGGAAAAGAAATTAAGAAAAAAATCCATTTACAATAGCATTGGAAAGATTAAAATACTCAGTAATAAGTTTCACCAAGGAGGTGAAAGAGCTGTAAACTGAAAACAATCAAAACGTTGATAAAAGAAATTGAAGAAGATACAAATAAATGGAAAGTTATCCCATGTTCTTGTATTGGAAGAATATTGTTAAAATGTCCATACTACCCAAAGTGATCTACAGATTCAATACAATCCCTATCAAAACTCTAATGGCAGTTTTCATAGAAATAAAAAAAAATTATCTTAACATTCCATTGTATGGAACCACAAAAGACTCCAAACAGCCAAATTAATCTTAAAAGAAAAATAACAAAACTGTAGGGATCATACTTCCTGATTTCAGACTATATTACAAAGCTATAGTAATCAAAACAGTATGGCACTGGCATAAATACAGAGACCAGTGGAACAGAATAGAGAGCCTAGAAATAAACCCATTGTTCACAATAGACAAGATATGGAAACAGCCTAAATTTCTGTCAATGGATAAAGAAAATGTGATATCTCACACACACACACACACACACACACACACACACACACATACAGTGGAATATTATTCAGCTACAAGAATGATGGAAATTCTGCCATTTGCAATGACATGGATGAACCTGCAGGACACAATGACATGGATGAACCTGGAGACACAATGCCATGAAATAAGCCAGACACAGAAAGACAAATGCTGTATGATCTCATTTACATGTGGAATCTAAAAAATTCAGACTCACAGAAACAGAGAAAATGGTAGTTACCAGGTGCTCAGGACTGTAGTGAATAGGTCAAAGGGCACAAACTTTTAGTTAAAAAATGAGTAATTTCTGGGGCTCAACGTACAGCATGGTGACTATAGTTAATAACATCATATTGTATACTTGAAATTTGCTAAGAGAGTAGATCTTGTGTTCTCATTACACACACACACACACACACACACACACACAGAAATGATAACTATGTAAGGTGATGGATGTGTTAATTAGCTTTATTATGATAATCATTTCACAATACATATGTATATCAAATCATCACCTTAAAAATACATAATTTTATTTGTAAATTATACCTCAGTAAAGCTGAAGTTAAAAGTTTGTTTTTGTTTGTTTTTTTTGTTGTTTTTTAAATTTTTGGCTGCATTGGGTCTTCATTGCTGTGTGTGGGTTTTCTCTAGTTTCAGCGAGCGGGGGCTACTCTCTGTTGCAGTGCACAGGTTTCTCATTCCGGTGGTTTCTCTTGTTGGGAAGCACAGGCTCTAGGCGCACTGGCTTCAGTAGTTGTGGCATGTGGGCTCAGTAGTTGTGACTCACGAGATCTAGAGCGCAGGGTCAGTAGTTGTGGTGCATGGGCTTAGTCGCCCCGCAGCATGTGGGATCTTCCGGGACCAGGGCTCAAACCTGTGTCCCCTGCACTGGCAGGCGGATTCTTAACAACTGCACCACCAGGGAAGCCCTAAAACAGTTTTAAATAATCAAATTTATTTTTAATTTTTAAAATTTTGTTTTTGCATGTTAAGAAACTCCTATATTTTTCCTATTTTTCTTTTAAAAAAAATTAAAGTTTTGTTTTTTTCATTTAGGTCTTAAACACATGGGGAACTTAATCTTTTGTGTAGTGTGAGGTGTTGAATCTAATTTACTTTCATATGTGGACAACCAATTGTCTGATCACAGTTTAGTGGATTCCCCACATACAGGTAAAACAGCCATTCCATCATGCTCAACAGTTGTTCAGGCTAAAAACCTTGGAGTTATCCTGACTCTTGTACCTGATATCCAATCCATCAGCAAATCCTGACAGCTCTACCTTAGCAGCTCTCCTCCAGCCGGCCATTTCTCATCCCCACCACCACTGTGGCTCAGCACCACACCACTCCCACCTGTTGCCTGGATTACTCTCTGGCTTCCTAATTAGACCTCCTCCTCCTTCTCTTGCTTCCCTACAGCTTCTTGTCCACACAACAGCAGAGTTACATCTTTAAAAACATATTTTATCATGCTATTCCCTGCTCACATTCAGGATAAAATTCACAATTATACCATGTCCTCAGCAACCTGATTGCTAGCTGCTTTCCACACTTCATTTCCTCCTTCTCTCCCTCTCTCTCTCTCAGTGTCTGTTTGTCTGTCTCTGTCTCTCTCTCTTGTTCACTGTGCTAAAGACACACTTGCTATTTCTCACACACTGACTCTGTTCCTACCTCAGGGCCTTTGCACTTGCCACTTCTTTTTCCTGCCATTTCTCTTTCCCCAGATAACTGTACAGCTTGCTTTAACCTCATTCACGTTTCTGATCAAATATCACTTTATCAAAAAGGGCCTTCCCTATTCATTCTCTACTAAAATATATCCTTTCTACACACTTACTTAATTTTCTTCATAACATTTACCATTACTCAATGTCATAGTATATTTGTTTATTGAATGCTCCACCTATTAGAAAGTAAGTGCCCCGAGGGAAGGCATTTTGTTAGATAGCTATCTATTTCTAAAGCCAGGAACAGAGCTCGGTGCAGAGTAGAGCCTTAAACGCATATGATGACTGAATGAATGAATAAATGAGTAAAGCTTCCAACTGGAAAAAATAAAATCAGTGTTTGGTAATAGTCTTACTAAATTGAGATTTAAGTCCCTCCATTTTATTATATTTATAAAAATTGAGTTAGCTATTGTTGGGCTACATTTTTCCATTCCAATTTTATGACCAATGTGTCAAGTTCCACATAGACTCATATTGGGATTTGGATTGGAAATTCACTGTATTTATACATTAATATGTGGTGAATATCCCCATTTATTCAGGTTTTCTTTTATGTCTTTCAATAATGTTTAGTAACTTTTAAAACTAAAGGGCATGTATGTATTTTCTTATATTCATTTTTGGGAACACTCATGGTTTACACACACACAAGGTACAGGATTTTTTCCTTTTGTGCTTTCTAATTATTGGTGTATAGGAATACATTCTTTTTTTTTTTTTCTTTACTTGAAAAAAAATTTATTGAGTATAGTTGATTTACAGTGCTGTGTTAATCTCTGCTGTACAGCAGTGACTCAGTTTTACATATATATTCTTTTTCATCCTTTTCTTTTATGGTTTATTACAGGATACTGAATATAGTTCCCAGTGCTATACAACAGGACCGTGTTGTTTATCCATCCTATATATACCAGTTTGCATCTGCTAACCCCAAGCTCCCAACCCTTCCCTCCCCCTCATCCCCTCCCCCTTGGCAACCACAAGTCTGTTCTCTATGTCTGTGAGTCTGTTTCTGTTTCATAGATATGTTCATTTGTGTCATATTTTACATTCCACATGTAAGTGCTATCATATGGTTATTTGTCTTTCTCTTTCTGACTTACTTCACTTAGTATGATAACCTCTAGGTCCATCTATGTTGCTGCAAATGGCATTATTTCGTTCCTTTTTATGTCTGAGTAATAAATATTCCATTGTATATATATACCACATCTTCTTTATCCATTCGTCTGCTGATGGACATTTAGGTTGTTTCCATGTCTTGGCTATTGTAAATAGTGCTGCTATGAATATTGGGGCACATGTATCTTTTTGAATTTTAGTTTTGTCTGGGTATATGCCCAGGAGTGGGATTCCTGGATCATATGGCAACTCTATTTTTAGTTTTTGAGGAACCTCCATATTGTTTTCATAATGGCTGCACCAACTAACATTCCCAGCAACAGTGTAAGAGGGTTCCCTTTTCTCCACACCCTCTCCAGTATTTGTTATTTACAGACTTTTTAATGATGGCCATTTTGGCCAGTATGAGGTGGTACCTCATTGTAATTTCGATTTGCATTTCTCTAATAATTACTGATGTTTAGTATCTTTTCATGTGCCTACTGGCCATCTGTATATCTTCTTTGGAGAAATGTCTATTTAGGTCTTCTGACCATTTTTCGATTGGGTTGTTTGTTTTTTTGTTATTGAGTTGTATGAGCTGTTTGTATATTTTGGAAATTAAGCCCATTATCAGTCACATAATTTGCAAATATTTTCTCCCAGTCCTTAGGTTGTCTTTTCATTTTGTTTATGGTTTCCTTTGCTGTGCAAAAGCTTATAAATTTGATTAAATCCCACTTTTTAATTTTTGCTTTTATTTCTATTGCCTTGGGCGACTGACCTAAGAAAACAATGGTATGATCTATGTCAGAGAATGTTTTGCCTATGTTCTCTTCTAGGAGTTTTATGATGTTGTGTCTTATATTTAAGCCTTTAAATCATTTTAAGTTTATTTTTGTGTAGGGTGTGAAGGGGTGTTCTAACTTTATTGATTTACATGGGGGTGTCCAACTTTTCCAACAACACTTGCTGAAGAGACTGTCTTTTTCCCATTGTATATTCTTGCCTCCTTTGTGGAAGATTAAGTGTCCATAGGTGTGTGGGTTTATTTCTGGGCTCTCTATTCTCTTCCATTGGTCCATATGTCTGTTTTTGTACCAATACCACACTGTTTTGATTACTGTAGCTTTGTAGTATTGTCTGAAGTCTGGGAGGATTATGCCTCCTGTTTTGTTCTTTTTCCTAGGAATTGCTTTGGCAATTCTGGGTCTTATTATGTTTCCACATAGTTTTTAGGATTATTTGTTCTAGTTCTGTGAAAAATGTCATGGGTAATTTGATAGGGATCCCATTAAATGGAATACTATTCATTTTTGTATGCTGATCTTCTATTTAAGAATTTTTTCAGTTGATTGTCTTGATTTGAGAAGGGGGTAGACAACCATGTCATCTGAAAATGAGGACAGTTTTGTTTCTTTCTCTCTAAATCTTATCCTTCCTAAATGTTTTTATTTTATTGCATGGTTTTCTATCCACAAGACGCAGGCAGTGATAGCAGACATCCATGTCTTGTCCTGTATTTGATTTTATTGATTGATTGATTGATTGATGAATCTCTTGGTTATATTTGGTACATAAATATATATATATACACACACACACAAACATGTATGTTCTACTATGCACATGCAGAATTATAAATCACTATATTGTATGCCTGTAATATATAATATTGCACATTAACTATACTGCAATTGAAAAACTTTCCTCTTTAACAGTATTTTCCACTTTGTAACATGCTTTTGTGTATATTACTCATTTGAATTTGACAACAATCCTAAGAAGCAGGGAAAGGAACATTATTCCTTTTTTTTTTTTAACTTTTTTTTTTTACATCTTTATTGGAGTATAATTGCTTTACAATGGTGTGTTAGTTTCTGCTTTATAACAAAGTGAATCAGCTATACATATACATATATCCCCATATCTCTTCCCTCTTGCATCTCCCTCCCTCCCACTCTCCCTATCCCACCCCTATAGGAGATCACAAAGCACTGAGCTGATCTTCCTGTGCTATGCGGCTGCTTCCCACTAGCTATCTGTTTTACATTTTGTAGTGTATATATGTCCATGCCACTCTCTCGCTTTGTCCCAGCTTACCCTTCCCCCTCCCCATGTCCTCAAGTCCATTCTCTAGTAGGTCTGTGTCTTTATTCCTGTCTTGCCCCTAGGTTCTTCATGACCTTTTTTTTTTTTTTTTTTTTTAGATTCCATATATATGTGTTAGCATACAGTATTTGTTTTTCTCTTTCTGACTTACTTCACTCTGTATGATAGACGACAGACTCTAGGTCCATCCACCTCACTACAAATAACTCAATTTCGTTTCTTTTTATGGCTGAGTACTATTCCACTGTATATATGTGCCACATCTTCTTTATCCATTCATCTGTCGATGGACACTTAGGTTGCTTCCATGTCCTGGATATTGTAAATAGAGCTGCAATAAGCATTGCGGTACGTGACTCTTTTTGAATTTTGGTTTTCTCATGGTATATGCCCAGTAGTGGGATTGCTGGCTCGTATGGTAGTTCTATTTTTAGTTTTTTAAGAAACCTCCATACTGTTCTCCATAGTGGCTGTATCAATTTACATTCCCACCAACAGTGCAAGAGGGTTCCCTTTTCTCCACACCCTCTCCAGCACTTATTGCTTGTAGATTGTTTGATTATGGCCATTCTGACTGGTGTGAGATTATATCTCGTAATTTTGATTTGCATTTCTCTACTGTATTTTAATACGTATGCTACTAGTATTATACTATTAGGTATGATGCTTGCTATAGGTTTGGAAGGGCCACCTAAGTTCTCTTATTACTAGCTTGCACAGGTTTTATGATGAAATAGTGTAAAATTTTATGGATTACTTTTTCTTCTTTAATCTGTAATGTGGTAATATATTTTCTGATGTTAAACCCCTTTCCATCTTCAGAATAAACACTGCTTGTCACAAAGTATTATTTTTATACACTGCTAAATTTGACTTTTTGGTATTTTAAGATTTTTTAAATGATGTTCATTAATAAGATTTATCTAAAATTTTCATTTCCTATAATGCCCTTAGCCAGTTAAAAAAATCCATATTTTACTAATGTTATAGAATAAGTTGCTAAGGTTTCACTCTTTTTTTGAATTCTCTGGAACAATTTGTATGATATAAGGATATCCATTTCCTGAATGTTTCCTAAAATTTGCTTGTGAAAATGCCCTAGATTTATTTGAGTATCATTAGATTTCTACTTCTAATTCTTTAAAGTTTATGATTTGTATTCCTCTTTTTCCTTAGTCAAATAGATCATATTTTTATAGAAAATGTCTAACTCATTTAAGTTTCCAAATGTATTAGGAGAAAGTTGTTCATAGTATTAATTTACTAATTTTTTAATCTGTATGGTGTCTGGATTTATATCTTTTTATATTCTTATTATTCATTTGTGATTTTTCTTATTATTTCTATAACAATTCTGTTAGAGATTTGTCTACTTTTAGCATTCTTTTCAAAAAACAATCTTTTGATTCTACTGAGTCTATTTTTTTGTTTTCTATTTTATTTACATCTGTGCTTATATTTTTTTAATTTTTTCTTTCTATATTCTTGGTGTTTATTCTATTTACCTTTCTCTAGTTTCCTCTGCTGGACATTAAAATTATTTATTTTTAAACTTCCCTGCTTTGTAATGAATATATTTAAAATATAAATTTTCTTCTAAATTCTGATTGAGATGCATCATACAAGTTAATTTGCATTGTGATTTTCTCTTTAAGTCATGAGTTATTTCAGTTATTTTAAGTTTCATTATTATGGCTGTTTTCAAGTAATCTGTCTCTATTTTTTGCTCTAACTAAATGGTTCCACTGTGGTCAGAGAAAAGTTCCAGATAATATTAATTTTTTTAAACTATGTTGAGATTTCTTTTGTGGCATATTGCACAATGAATTTTTGTAAAGAATCTATGTGACCTCAAATATAATGTATAGTTCCTTTTTGTTGAGTATAGGGTTTCATAAAGAACTATCAAATCAAGATTAATGTTTATCAAAATCTTTTCTACTTTTACTGCTAGTTTGTATACTTGATCCTTCTTTTTCAGATGGAGGTAAAGTTGTCATTACATCCTTGTAATTCTGTACATTTTTCCTTCATATAATTCAAGACAATATTGTTGGGTACAAGTAAGTTCATGATTATTATATTTTAATTATTGATCATTCCTTTAAATTTATCCCTTTTAATACTTTTAGCCTCAAATTCTATTTTTCATATCAATATTGCTTTCTTTTGGTTAATATTTGTATATTTTAACTGTTATCTTCAACATTTCTATGTTGTTTAGATATGCTTTTTTTAAAGAATTTTTATTTTTAACTACTTATTTATTTATTTTTGGCTGCATTGGGTCTTCGTTGCTTCGCGTGGGCTTTCTGTAGTTGTGGTGAGCGGGGCTACTCTCCGTTGCGGTGTGCCGGCTCCTCATTGCAGTGGCTTCTCTTGTTGCAGAGCATGGGCTCTAGGCACGCGGGTTTCAGTAGTTGTGGTGCGTGGGCTCAGTAGTTGTGGCGCACGGGCTTAGTTGCTCCATGGCATGTGGGATCTTCCTGGACCAGGGCTCGAACCCGTGTCTCCTGCATTGGCAGGCGGATCCTTAAGCACTGCACTACCAGGGAAGCCCTAGATATGTCTTTCATATACAACACTTAGATGATTTTTGTTATTTAAAAATTCAATATGATAGTTTCTGCCTATTAGTAGGTTTATTCATCATATTTCTTATTATAGGTGACATATTTGACCTATTTACCAATCTTATCTTTTGCTTTCACTTATCATTTTTTTCTCTGCTTTTCTTTTAAAAACTTCCTTTGTGCCTCTGTTCTACTGTAAATATTTTGTGTATTCTTTCCCCTATTTTAATGGTTTCTAAGCACACAGTCTGTTGACAGTTATCCTTACTTAATATATAATATATTTGCAACATATATCTCTTTATATGATACAGCCTTAATTCATAATACAGTATATATATATATTTTTACATATAGCTTAACATACATATACTTTAACTGTCATTCAACATTACATTTCCTCCCTCTGCACCTAAAAGAACATAGCATCTTGTAAATACCTGTTGAACATCACCCACCCCATGTAATTTTTGTTTACATGTTTATCTTTTTAACAAAAATTGTTAATGTATATATACATTATATATGTATAATCAATAATTAATGTATAGTCAATAATTAACATGTATATGTATAATCAATAAGTAGTTTCATTTTTAACATAATATATCGAGTTCCAACCTCACCCTTGGTCTTATATACCATGACTTCTGTCTGGGTTCACTTTTCTTCTCACTGATCTACAACTTTTCATGATTCTTTTAGTGAGTGTCTATGGGTAGGAAACTGGAATAGCTTTCATATGTCTGAAATGTCTTCCACTTGACTGCATCCTAGATGCTAGCTTACATGGCATAGGATTCTAGGTAATCAATATTTTCCCTTTGAAAGTATCACTCCAGTGCCTCTGGCCTCTATTTTTCCTGATGAGAAATCTTCTGTCATCTGGCTGATATCTGTTGTATGTTGTCTTTTCTCAATTTTCTGGTAGCTTTTAGCATTTCTCTTTACCCATGACACATGAAGCTTCTGTATCAGGTGTCATGGTGTGGACTCCCTGTCATTCAGGCTGCTTGATGCTTTGAGCACTTCTGATCTGAGGACTTATGTATTTCTTCAGGGCCTAAAATTTCTCAGTTATTTTATCTTCAAGGTAAGATTTGCTTCCATTCTCTCCCTTCCCTTTTTTTGGAAACCCACAATCTGGGGACCTTTTGTTGATATGTTTTCCTCTCTTTGCTCTCTGCTAGACCCTGGAGAAATGATAGCATTTGATTCACCATTTTGCCTTCAACTGTATCTAGTCTAGAGTTTATCTTTTTTCTTTCTCTTTTTCTTGTAATGCCAGTGCTATACTTTTGATTTCTTAAATTTCTAATTTTTTAATCATTTGTATTTGGTTTATGTATGACAGTTCTATTTCATAATTCCTTATTTTTTAAAAAAATGTTTTATATTTACATGTAGGAGTTTTTGTACTGAGTGTTGATTTTATTGTCTTTCTTTAGCTTCAGATAGCTTCAGGTGCTTTGAATTTTTAATATCATCTCATTTTGAGTGGGAAGGTTTTGTTTTGATATTTTGTTTTATTTTATCCTTCCTTTCTCTTCCCTACCTCTCTTTTTCTGGTGGTTTTGGGGATCCCCACCTGCTCTCTCAGGCAAGGCAGAACCAGTTCTTCTCTTGCTGCTTTGCAGGGTGCTACTCTCAGGGTCACTGCAGGGATCCCAGACTCAGCCTCTTTGTTAGCCATGCATCTCGATGGTGCAGCCACTGTTCTCCCTAGGCCCATAGGAATGTACTGCTACATTGCGCCACCTTGCAGACAGGGGGTGGAGCTATGGCGCTCCAGGCTCCGTCTCTCGGTTTGCATGTGTCCAGCGCCCTGCAGGAGCTGTGGCCTGCTGCAGGACTAGATGCACAGCAAGCCCGTTCTTCTTCTGCCCTTCAGAACCCTGGCTGGTCCTGCCTATTTGGTTTACTTGGCTTGTGTTTGTCTGTCAGTGCCTTGTGTCCGGCACAGAGGCGGATGCACCCAAGGACCACATGCCTCGTGCCATTCTGAATAGAACAGCAAGAGCACTTAGCCGAAACGTTTGCCGGCATTAAGCCCTGTCCTTCATCGAGGGGCATCCCAGGGAGCCACGCAGGCACTGAAGCCAGTAAAGCACATGGCTGCCCGTTGTCCACTGCAGTTGACAAGGCAAGTCAAGGGTGATGCCCCACGTGTCCTCACAGCCACTTCCACAAGGTTCCACTCAGGGAGCTTGTTTCAAATCAGTGCTGTAGGAGTGTTTCCCGCTGAAGGACTTTCCAGCAGGGGTACCTTTTGGTCATGGCCACCAGCAGCTGGATTTCAGCGATTTATTTTCCTCCTGGTTGTCGTTTGCTTTCTCCTCTATGACTTTTATTTCCTCATCTTGTTCCTTAATTACCTTGTAGTGCTGAGAGTTTTCTTTATACATCACCTCAACATTTCTTTTTATGCAGAGAGGCAAGTATAAAGAGAAACAGAAAAAGAGAACTCACTCCCCTCGGCAATATTAAGGGTTAAAATTTTTTTCTATGATTGAAGTTAATTCTTTGAGATATAATCAACATATAACATTATATTAGTTTCAGGTGTATGCATAATGATCTGATATTTATGTATATTGCAAAATGATCACCTCAATAAGTCTATTCAGCATCCATCACGTCACATAGGCACAATTTTTTTTCTTATGATGAGAATTTTTAAGATCTATTCTCTTAGCAACTTTCAAATATACAATACAGCACTATTAATGACAGTCACTATGCCATACATTATATTCCCATGACTGACATATTTAATAACTTGAAGTTTGTAGCTTTTGACCAACTTCACCCATTTTGACTAACCCCCCCCCCCGACTCCCTGTCTCTGGCAACCACCAATCTGTTCTCTGTAATTTTTTTTTGAAGATTTCACACATAAGTGTAATCACACAGTATTTGTCTTTCTCTGTCTGACTTACTTCACTTAAAAGTGTTTTAATAAAAACAAAAATTAAACCTGTAAGCTATTTTTCCAGTTTTCTCACATGTGACTATACCATCAGATTCACAGAAAATGCTGCGCTTCCTTATTCCCTTCCAGCCAAGTGTTTATACTGCTGTGAGGTTCCCAGGCTGTGACATGGGAGCGGGACCCCAGGTTAAGGGACAATGGCTCTCAGAGTGAATGTTAAATTAAGACTGGAGGTGAGAGAACCCAATTAGCCTTGCCGAGTAGCGCCCCAGCGGGCCCCCCCCCACCACCAAGCTGGGAGTTCAGCAAGAAAATAATTAGATATTCAGGATGGGATGAAATGAAAGGCCCTTTTGATGAAACAACACTGTTTCCCAGAGAATTAGGGAAATGCCTGTGGGAATAGCACTTTCAGAGGGGCCAGGGGACAGAGTGAATTTCGGAGGGTCTATGCATCTGTCTCTGAGGCCACTCCCCCCCCCCCAAGCTGGCTTTCACAGCAAGGAGCCTTGGGACCTTGACAGCTTTCTGGAAAAACAAAACAGTTGCCTATGCTGAATTTCATTGGCATCAGATCACTTTTGTACCAAGGAGGTCATGTAGTCCTCCAACACCCTGGGGGAATATTTTCATTGTGTTTGTCCTGCAGAAAAGTTGCAGATTAACTCACACTTTTCTAGGGCCAACTGTGAGCCAGAAACTCAATAAAAACAATGAATTCATCTTCCTCTGCCAGCAGGGGAGGTAAGAGAGGTGTCCACATTTTATAAAGGAGGAAACCACATCTCCTGGAAATTGGGAGTTGCTCAAACTTGACACTATGTGGAGGAAGGGCCCTGACATAGGCCTCTGACCGCACAGGCTCTGCACCTTCCAGCCCTATGCAATGCTACCTGCCAAAAATGTGCAATATTCCAAAGTTCTAAAATTGCCAGCTCAACCAATTATTCACAACCATCACTAAGCACCACCATGACCAGTTAGAGTATAGATGTAGCACACTGGTGCAATAATACCTCTGTTTCTCAAGGTTGTGTTGGGAAGTTCCTTTTACACCTTCCCCAGTGATTGGTTCCCAATTAATTTTCCCAAACAGATTCTTCTCCCACGTCCACTTGCCCAGTGGCTCTGCCGATGACACTTTGATTTTTGCGGATTGAGACTCCTTTCAGACTTCTGGCCTCCAGAACTGTGAGATAATAAATTCGTCATTTTAAGCCACTTAGTTTGCTGTAACTTGTAACAGCAGCAGTAAGAGAAAAATGTACTCACAGAAAGTGCCTAGCAGGGGCCTTGTCAAGAAAAAGCTTCCATGCATGGCATTGGCATCTTTTCCATTATCACACCATTGTGGGCTTAGGTACCCAGAAGTCAAAGTGGAGTATGCTTTAACATACTTTAATTTTAAGACCACCCCGATCCCAAAGCATATATCAACCCCCTTGCAGACTGACAAGGAAGACCCAGCAGTGTGCCTCCAGTGCACACTTACCGGTACTAACCTGCGCCCTACACATCATGGCCAAGGTGACAGCCTGTCCATCTTGCCTGTTCTGGGACTGGGCCTGCCCTGCCTCATCCTGAAGTTGTCTGTTGGCTTCTTGCTTCCCCTGCTGGAATAGGTGTCCTTGAGAAGTGGTCACACGTGTCTTATCATCCTTGTGTCTTTCACAGATATTTGCAAACAGTGGGTGCTCAACAAATAGTTTTGGAATGAATGAATCAGTGAAAAAAGTCTGTCAACCCATAGCCCATGGAATGGAACAAAACATCATTCGACGGGGATATATTTCACAGAGTCTTGAGACTTCACTGGGGGAAGGAGGAATGTTCGGTGACTGGGAGACCTCTTTTCACGTACCACACATCAGGCATCATGGCTATGCAGGGCTCTGCCACATCTGGACACCCTCTCATTATTCATACATGTAAAAATGGGGCAACATCCCAAATAAATTAGCCTATCGGTCATGAATTTTACTGTCGGAGGAGACCTCCAATTCTCAAACACGTAAATGCACACAGAGAATAACATACGAGTTTCAATCACAGCAGAGTTGCCATTTGCCGTCAGGCACCGTGCTATGTGCTTTACACGCATTATCATGGATTCTCATAAACTTCTTTGAGGCAGGTTTCACTTTACTCCCATTTTGCCCATAAGGTAATTGTGCTGTAAGGCGATCGTGCGCCTTGCCCAGGTTATAAGGGACAACACTGAAGGTCTCCAAGCTCTGCCTGACTCCAGCCTCTCCCAATCTGCAGCCCGGTCTCTCCAGACCCACAGCATGGACTGTGTTTCCCTGGGTGCCAGACGCATGTCCCTACCATCCATCTGCTGCTACCTTTTTTTAATGCACTCTAAACCCAGCATTTTGAAACTATTTTGAATCCAAACATATGAGCATGCACTCCAAATTCAGTAATGTCCTTAGCAAATTCTGATCTGAGCATAGAGGTTTTTTAGTGGATTCAAAACTGCAGCCCAGCTGACTTCAAAGATTTAGTTTGAATAACCATTTTATACAGAATTCCTAAGTCAAGAAAATGAGTTATTAACTTTGCAAGATTCAATTTTTAACTTTACAAAATGAAGACTTTATTTTAAAAACCTGCTTTAAATATCAGAATTCTATCCTGGTCCATTCAACTGCATATATTATATTGATGTGATAACTTGTAGGAACAGACTGGATAGACTAGAAATTCCACAAAATAAAATTTAGTCTTTTGATACTCAAGCCAACTCAGTAAAACTAATAAACAAACATAACAATACATAGCTTTAGGGCAACTGGCAAATGAAGCATTTGGGAAACCTGCAGCGTGGGAATCCTACCCCCATCTCAACTGTCAGAATGGTGATTTTGAGTAACCGTCTGATGACAGATAAACCTTGATTTTTAACCCCAGTTTCCCATTTACTTGTTATGTGAACTGGAACAATTAACAGCTTCCTGGAACCTTGTCTTTTCTCATGTGTAAAACCAGGAGGTCTGCTAAAATTGGTTGTTGTGTAGCTTAAGTAAATTAGTGTTTGTAAGCACCCTAGCACAGCACCAGGCATCATAAGTCCTCAATGCCTGATGACTAAAATGAAAGGAAAAAAAAAATTCTTGGTCCGAAACAAATTCCAAATCAATCTGATATAAAGTAGCAGAGGAAAAATAAATCATTGTCATGCTCTCGGGATGAAAAGCCTCTGTAAAGCACAACCCGAAAAGTGAAGCAAAAACAGCATGTGTATAAGCACATTTAAGTTTGAGACTTCTGTGCATCTAAGGTTCTCCCCTGGGAGGTAGGATTGCATAGTGGTTAAACATCGCCCAAGTTAACATATTAGCTTCACCACCTCATAGCTGTGTGATCCAGGACAAGTTAATAATAAAACCTACTTCACAGGGCTGTGTGATGATTAACTAGTTAATATTTATAAAGAACTTAGTGCCTGGCATGTGGCAAGCAATAAAAAATATAGTTTCTTAGTATTAGCTATCAACAGAAATAAATTTAGAAGGCAAAAATGGACTAGAAAGAATCCTTAAAATTCTGACAGACATGGGCTCATGATTCGTATGTTGGGGATTAGGGTAGAATGAGGTCATATGGGTGGGGCCCTAACCCAGTCTGACTGGTTTCCTAACATGAAAAGGAGATTAGGACTCAGACACACACAGAGAATAGATGATGTGAGGACATGGGGAGAAGAGAGCCGTCTACACGCCAAGGAGGCCTCAGGAGAAACTAACCCCACTGACACCTTGATCTCAGACTTCCAGCCTCCAGCACTGTGAGAAAATAAACTTCTGTCATTTAAGGCACCCTATCTGTGGTACTTGGTGATAGCAGCCCTAGCAGGCTAATACACTTACTAAATAAAGATCTCTTAAAATCAGACCAAAAGGTAAATATTGCAAATACATGAACAAGCAATATACTAAAAAAAAAAAAAGTGGTCAGCAAAAATAAAAAAATATGTTAAACTTCACTAATTATCAAAGGAATGTGAATTCCAGCAGTGAGCTACTAGTTGTTAAGACTGAACAAGATGAAGAAAGATAATCCCCAATATGGATCACCATTGAAAAGGGGGGGAACTCTCTCATTGCTGGTAGGAAAATAAATTGGAAAAATCTTTCTGGAGGGCCATTCAGCAACAGTTATCCAAGTTTCATCTACAAAATGCATTCTATCCAATCTTGCAAGTTTTTTATTTAGGTTTTTTCCCTAAGAATATAGTTGGACAGGTAAGCAATAATTTGCTCTGTTAATGTCCGACCAGGCACAGAGACCTCTGCTGTTGCCCTCTGCCATTGCCACGGTCCGAGAGCACGACAAGGACTACAGGGCAGCTGCATAGCCACTATCTTTCTCACTGTTCTTCTAGTTTTGACTTATGGACTTTTTTCTTTCTTAGACACAGACATGTGTCTCTGGGCTAGAAGTAGGAATGACACCACCAAGCTTGCTCAGGATCACTATTTCTTAAACAGCTTTACTGAAGTATATTCAACAAACAAAGTGCAGCTGTTTACAGTATAATATTTGGTATATACACACCTATAAAACCACCACCACAATCAAGATAGTAACATAGTCATCACCCCCAAATGTTCCTTTGTGTCTCCTTGTGACCCCTCCTTCCAGCAGCCCCACCTCCAGCCCAGGCAGCCAAGGATCTGGTTTCTGTCACTACCCATTAGTTTGCATTTCCTAGAATTTTGTATGAATGGAATCATTCAGTAAACACTCCATTTTTGTCTGGCTGCTTTCACTCAGCATAAGTATGGTGGGATTCTTCCATGTTGTAGCATGCATCAATAGTTCATTGCTTTTATTTATTTATTTATTTTTTTGTGGTACGCGGGCCTCTCACTGCCGTGGCCTCTCCCGTTGCGGAGCACAGGCTCCGGACGTGCAGGCTCAGCGGCCATGGCTCACGGGCCCCGCCGCTCCGCGGCATGTGGGATCCTCCCGGACCGGGGCACAAACCCGCGTCCCCTGCATCGGCAGGCGGACTCTCAACCACTGCGCCACCAGGGAAGCCCCTAGTTCATTGCTTTTTATTGCTGAGGATGTGTATGTATGTATGTGCCACAATTTGTTTATCCATTCACCTGTTGATGGAATTTGTGTTGTTTGCAACTGAGAGCTATTACAAATAAAGCTATAATGAACATCGGTGTGCAAATCTTTATAAGGGCATATGATTTCATTTATCCTGGGTAATCACCTGGAAGTGGAATGGTTGGCTCATAACTTTTTAATAAACTGCTTCAAGACAGAGTAATCAAGATGGGATTTACCCTCCTACCTGAAACAGCTAAAAAAAAAACTACAGAAAAAAAAATATGAAACAATGGTTATCAAGACACTGGACATCAGTGACAAAGGCCAGTAATTGCTGAGAGGCAGTAAATAAGCAGGATGAGCCCCGTGATGGCTCCAGTCACACTGTGTGAGGGTTTCCAGGCTACAGCACAGGAAAGGGGGACCCAGGCAGGCCCAGCAGATTCCTTAGCTAGAAGATGGAGATGAGGGTCTAGGGGTTCAGAAAGCTGGAGTTAGCAGGAGAGAGGGCCAGAGAGAAAGCTCCAGATATGCAAGGGTCCCCTCTGAGTAGATATCAGAATACAAATTGGAGAGTGTGTGACAGGAAACTCTGGAGGTCTGGGGAAATAGATGCAGAACAGACACACATGTTAGAATTGGCAGGTATAGACACTAAAAGAGTTATTTAAGTAGAGATATGGAAGATACGTTTTTTAAAAAAACCAATGAACTGAACTTCTAGAAATGAAAACTATAATGTGTGAGACTGATACACACACACACACACACACACACACACACATGCTGGCTGGGATTCAGGGAAGATTAGACACGGCAAAAGAATGAATTAGTCAACTTGAGTATACAGACATTCAAAATATTCAAAATGAAACACAAAGAGAGAAAAAAAAAGATTGTTTTAAATGACAATAACACCAGTGAGGTGTGGGACAATTTCAAGTGTCTCACAGGTAGTGACACCAATGAGAGTGAAGGGGGTAGGTCAGGAAAAATACTTGAAGAAATAATGTTCCCAAATTTCCCAATCTTCATGAAAACTTTAACCCCCAGATACAAGCAAAAGCTGAGCATTATAGACATGAAGAAAACCACACCAAAAAAATCAAATTGCCCAAAAGCAGCAATAGAGAGAAAAATCTTCAAAGCACCTAGAGAGAAAAGACACTTTACAGGGAACAAAGATAAGGATACAGTGACACAAAAACAGATGAAACTGTGAGGAGAAGCAGACAGCATCACAATCTCAGAAGGCGACTTCCACCCCTGCCGGTGAGTGAGAGGACAGGCAGGCAAATGAGCAGGTGCAGGAGGCTGGACGGCACCATCAGCCACTGTGACCCAGACAGCAACAGACTCTGCACCCTTCACCAACTTAGACCACATTGTGGGAATAACCCAAGTCTCAGTAACTTTCAAGGATTCAGGCCATATGGCGTGTTCTCTGACCACAACAGAATAAAATTAGGAATCAGTAGTTACATGAGGACATATGGAAAATTCCCAAATGCATGAAAACTAAAAGACGTGTTTCTAAATAACCCATGGATCAAAGAAGAAATCAAAAGGGAAAAGAGAAGGTATCTTGAACTGAATTAAAAATGAAAATATACTGTATCAAAATAGGTGGGGTGTCACTAAAGCAGTATTCTAAGAGAAAATTATAGCACTAAAGGCCTACATTAGAAATGAAGTAAGGTCTCAAATCAACAACCTCAGCTTCTACCTAAGAACTATAAAAAGAACAAATTAAGCCTAATATAATCAGAAGAAAGGAAATAATAAAGATCAAGGCAGAAATCAGTGCCTTGAAGAAAGAGAGAAAGTCAATGACATAAAAGCTCGTTCTTTGAGAACAATAAAATCTATGATCAACCTCTAGCCAGACTGAGGAGAAGAAAAAGAGGCCACAAATGACAAATAACCACCACAGAACATAATTTTTCCTAACCATCCCATTTCTGGACTCTTGTTTATCATTCTGGGGAGACACAAAAAGTACAAACAGGAGAACCAAACATGGTCACACCAAGCAGATGAAGCAACTCAAAGAAATATCAAATGGGGATATTGAGAAGGGGCACTGTCATATGGGATGGGGGGCAATGTCATGTGGGGACCGTGGAGAATGATGGAATACAGGAGCGGCAGAGGCAGAGGCGTTAATATATGGGCTGTCATATGTGACTGTCTTCCTTCACATGGCGTGATATGGAGGCAGGGACCTGGACCTCCTTCCTCCTAACCTCAGTGGCAACTCTGATCTTGAACTAGATCTGCTTGGAATGCAAGGCTAGACTGTTTATTTTGGAAGGAATTTTGTCCATGGAATAAACACTGATGATGATATCTTTTTCAGAAATTAGACTGAGCTAACAAGTTGTTACATTTGTAACTAAGTTAAGACTTTTTGTTCTGTAGAGAGAATCTCAATTGTCTTTGGAAATGTATTCTTTCACAGGCTTACCTCAATTCAATAACTTATCTGGTCTCAAGAATGCTGGAACTGGCCCTGCCCAGCACACAAAAATTTCCATTTATTTTTTAGGCTAGGGCAGCAAACCTGGATCCAGAGAAGAAGAAAGTAGACACTGCTGACAGCAGATGTCCTGCCAGTAAGTCAGGTGGCTATGCATTCCACCAGGAAACCCTGTCAAGAGGTCAGATTATAAGTGGCACATGTCCACAGCATGTACCTTGGTCCCTGGCAGACTCAGTTTCATTGGTCAATTTCGGTTTGGGATATGATGTTACTCAAATGCTGGTGAGCCTTTCGTGGCTAAAATATGCCTAACTGTGTTGATTTTTAAAGGAGCAAGTTGCCAGACAGCTGAGCTATAATGTCGAGAGGGTATCCTTGCTTCCGGCAGAGCTTCTGAAGCTCTCCAGCTTGGCCTAATTTTCTGATTTTTCTTCCACCCACATTTCCTGCTGGTGTTCTCTCGAGATATTTGGTTACTGACACAAACATATTACCCTGATCCCAGATAACAGAATTTTTAAGCTTCTAAGAGTGACTCTACAGAACCTACCATGGCACAGGATCTCCCCCATCTGTCTTGGTACAAAAGAAAGTAGAAACAGATGGTGTAGGGCCCTAAGACAGGGCTGGATCTCATTAGGTAGAAATCAGAACAACTCAGGATGCCTACTCCCTGAGGATCTTAGATGCCTTCATGCTCTGGAACTTTTACCCTTAAAAGTTAACTGGAGAGAAGGATAAACCATGGGCCCAGCTGGAGGAAGGAGGTGTTAGGAAGGAGTTCACATTGTTAATTTTGCATATGTTACAACAACCTTAAATTATTTTGAAATTAAATTTTTTACTTTGATAAACCTATAAGTAAAACCTATAACTATAAGTTCACACGCAGTTTTTAAAAAGTATACAGAGAGACCCCACGTATACTTTACCCAGATTTCCTCAATGGTAACATTTTGAATAACAACTACAGGACAATATCTCAACCATTGATATGGTCAAGATCCAGAATGCACCATCACGAAGATACCCCCTGCTGCCCTTTTAGAGCTACTCCCTAATCTTTTAATTAGCTCCTCCGCTAATCTTCTCTCCATCTCTATAATTTTGTCACTTCAAGAATGCTGTATAAACACAATCATATAGTATGTAATAACCTTTTGAACTTGGCTTTTGCCCTCAGCCATAACTAGAGACTCGCCCAGGTTGCTGCCTTTACCAATAGTCCTGCGTACTGTTCCGTGGTGTGAAGATTCTGCAATTTGTTTAACTGTTCAATCAGTGAAAAATATTGGGGAGGTTTCCAGTTTAGGAGTATTACAGATATAGCTGCGGGGAATATTCATGCACAGGTTTTTGTATGAATATGTTTCCATTTCTCTGGGATAAGTGATCAAAGGTATCATTTCTGGGTCATACATTTTCATGTTTCACTTTATAAGAAATCGCCAAACCACCTCCCAGAGAGCGGCTGTACCATTTTACATTCTCACCACTGGTGGATGAGTGATCTAGTCTGCATCCTTGCTGGCATTTGGTGACACTATTTTGTAGCTTTGCTATTCCCATAGGTATGTAGTGATATATCATTGCAGTCTTACCTTGCACTTCCCTAGATTGCTAGTGATGTTCACATCCTTTCATGTGTTTATTTGTTATCTGCACATTCCCTTCAGTGAAATGCCTATTCATTGAGGTCCATTTTCTAACTGGATTATTTGTATCTTTATTGTTGAATTCCAAGAGTTCTTTATATACGCGAAACACTAGTCCTTTGTTGAATATGTGGTTTGCAAGTAATTCCTTCTAGTCTATAGATTGTACTTTCATCCTCTTAACAGGGTTATTTGCAGCACAAAAGTTTTAAATTTTGATGAGATTCAATTTATCAATTTTTTTCTTTTATGGATCATGCTAATTTTCTCCTTTGCTTTTTTTTTCAAAAATGTTATCACTTTATACTTTTCCACGATCCATTTTCAGTTAATTTTTGTAGAAGGTGTGAAGTGTAGGTGGAAGGTTTTCTTTAAATTTATTATTTATTTATTCATTTATTTTTGGCTGCATTGGGTCTTTGTTGCTGAGCACGAGCTTTCTCTAGTTGCGGTGAGCGGGGGCTACTCTTTGTTGCGGTGCGCGGGCTTCTCATTGCAGTGGCTTCTCTTGTTGCGAAGCACAGGCTCTAGGCACGCGGGCTTCAGTAGTTGTGGCTCATGGGCTCAGTAGTTATGGCTTACGGGCTCTAGAGCGCAGGCTCAGTAGTTGTGGTGCACGAGCTTAGTTGCTCTGCGGCATGTGGGATCTTCCCGGACCAGGGCTTGAACCCGTGTCCCCTGCATTGGCAGGTGGATTCTTAACCACTGTGCCACCAGGGAAGTCCTGAAGTTCTTTGTTTCTTTTGTTTCTGGATGTCCAATTGTGCCAGCATCATTGTTGAAAAGGCTATTCTTCCTCCATTGAATTACTTTTGCACCTTTGTTAAAAATTAGTTTGCCCTATTTGTGATGGGCCTATTTCTGGATTCTCTGTGTCTGTCCCTCTGCTACTACCACACTGTCCTGATCACTGTCACCACATAGCATAGCTGTCTTCTCCACAGGCATCAAGTACCTTCCCTCTGCACAAGAACCCAGCTATCTATGAGAATTATAAATTTTGTCATTCACAGCATTTGAAGAAAAATGCTCACCCTCTGCAGGGCACTGGCTATTACTAAGGTATTTCAAAGGTCAGCTCACATTCCTGAACTCTGACTCTCAAGTTTCCTTGCTGCTTTCCTGACAACATGGCCAGGGAGATGGTAAAAAAAAATGCAGTAACTTACAAAAGTATAGACTCCAAGAAGGAGGCTGTGGCAAGCACAAATCTCTGGAAAATGATTCAACTCAGGCCAACTGCCAACCTTTCTGAGGTCTTTAGTTTTTCGAGGCCAAGAGTTAGTATTTTAGTGTTATTTAACCAATTCCACCATGTAGAAACTTAACAGGGAGAGACATCCAAGAGGGTCAGCCCTGGAATAGGGCTCCCCCAATCCCTAGGATTTTCATAACTTATTCTACATTGACTTGAATTCTGAGCATCTGATCGAATAAATCTCCACACAGTGCAGTGAGTGGTGACCTTCCTGGGTGTGGCAAACCCATAGGTGCTAGTTGTGACTTGGACTCTTTCTCTTCCACGCAAGAAAGTCCCAGTGGGATGCCAGTGAGGGAGTGTGGGTTCTGACAGGGAACCTCTTGCAGCTGCTCTTCCCCTCCCCTTGGGCCCACTTAAAGCTATTGAATGGTCAAGGCCTTCACGATTCCTGATGAGTTACTCAGGACACACCTACAGTTGGCAGCACCCATGTGTGAACTGCCGCTTTAGAATTTATGCAAGATAGGCACTTACTTCAAGCTGCTATGGAAATGTCTATGGAAGTGTGGTCCTGGTGACATGGATTCGGGGTGTCCCTATGGGATTCTAACAGAACTTATCCCTCGGGAGCAAGTTGCTCACCTGAGGGGGAGGTAATGAGGCACTCCGACCTCAGAGGCTCCTGCATCATTATGTCCTATCTCTTAGGAGTACACAGACCCCCACATGGTTTTAGGGGAGCTCCAATTATGCTATTTAAAATAGCAAATTGAGTCATTTGTTGAGACGTGGATGGATCTAAAGACTGTCATACGGAGTGAAGTAAGTCAGAAAGAGAAAAACAAATATCGTATATTAACACATGTATGTGGAACCTAGAAAAATGGTACAGATGACCAGTTTGCAGGGCAGAAGCTGACACAGACGTAGAGAACAAACGTATGGACACCAAGGGAGGAAAACCGTGGTGGGATGGGGATGGTGGTGTGCTGAATTGGGCGATTGGGATTGACATGTATACACTGATGTGTATAAAATTGATGACTGATAAGAACCTGCAGTATAAACAAACAAACAAAAACAACTAATAAATAAATAAATAAAATAGCAAAAGATAATTCATTTTTGATTTTTAACTGATCTTTTTCAGAGTTAAAGAACTCAGATGATCTACTTGTTTTATAATTCTTATGATAATCAACTTAAGATGCCAACAAAGCCTCCCTAAATGAAGCTCTACATAGAGTAAAATATAAAGTTTGTGAAATTATTTGAGTATTTCACTTTTATCAGATTTGTGGAATTAAATTTCTCAGAAAGTTGTAGTTAATTAAAAACTATATAGTCCTTATCTTCAATTATCTACAGTAGCTTAAATGTATTTGTTGTGGGTCAAACTGTATCTCTCCCCAAAGACGCTGAAGTGCTAATCCCAGTACCTGTACATGATCAAATTAAGATGAGGTCATGAGGGGCTTCCCTGGTGGCGCAGTGGTTAAGAATCTACCTGCCAATGCAGGGGACATGGGTTCAATCCCTGGTCCAGGAAGATCCCACATGCTGCGGAGCTACTAAGCCCGTGTGCCACAACTACTGAAGCCAGCGAGCTACAACTAATGAAGCCCACGCGCCTAGAGCCCATGTTCTGCAACAAGACCACAATGAGAAGCCTGCACTCAGCAACAAAGACCCAATGCAGTCAAATAAATAAATTTATAAAAAAAAAAAAAAAAAAAAGATGAGGTCATGAGGGTGAGCCCTAACCCAGTGCAACTGTGTCCTTACAAAAAAAGGGAAATTTGGACACAAAGCCATGCACACAAGAACGTCACGTAAAAATTGGAGTTATGTTGCCACAAGCCAAGGAGCTGTGAGAAGTAAGGAGAGAGACCTGGAAGTGACCTTTCCCGAGCGCCTCAGAGGAGCCCAGCCCTGCACACCACTACCTCGTACTCGGGAACTCCAGAATGGGGAGACAGCACATTTCTGTTTGTTGCAATAGCCCTAGCAAACTAATACAGTATTTTATTTGGGGAAATAATTGTAGTTTGTAAGACTCCAAGCTAAACAGAAACTTCTTCAAAAAGAAGCCAGCTGACAGTGCAGTTTAGTCTTTGAGAATTCAACTTTTTTGGCCCCCATTACAAGATAATTTGGTTCAAATAAACAAATTATGTCTTCGTAGTAACACAGAAGTGCTGGTTTATATCCATAGTGCCTCAAATGCTATTCTAGCACACATCTAAATAAAAAGAGATTAACAGTAATATTTCAACTTTGTTGGAGCTCTGTCTGCCAGGAAGAAATGAATCAGCAGCTACAAAAATGTTCCTTCTTGTGAAGTTATCACAGGCAGACATAATATAGTCCATGAAAGCAGAGAAAATTTATCTCAGAGGCTGTCTGTTTCAACATTTCTGTCTGGTTATTGCCAATTCTAATTTATTAAATATTTATAAATCATACAAATAATTCTATTAAATTTAATTAGCATTTCTTGTGACATCCATCACAGGAAAAATTCCAAGATATACTTAGCTGTATAGCTCAGAAAAACAACAAGAACCATTAAAACTAATCATATCCCACAACTGTGATTCTACCATTTTGTCATCTACTTGAATAATATAATAGGTCCTTTTAATTTATTTTTTAACATCTTTATTGGAGTATAATGGCTTTACAATGGTTAGATTCTGCTTTATAACAAAGTGAATTAGCTATATATAACATATATCCCCATATCTCCTCCCTCTTGCATCTCCCTCCCTCCCACCCTCCCTATCCCACCCCTCTAGGTGGTCACAAAGCACCGAGCTGATCTCCCTGTGCTATGCGGCTGCTTCCCACTAGCTATCTATTTTACTATCTATGTGGTATATAAGTCCATGCCACTCTCTCACTTCTTCCCACGTTCATCCCCTCCCTGTGTCCTCAAGTCCATTCTCCAAGCCTGCATTTTTACTCCTGTCCTGCCACTAGGTTCTTCAGAACCATTTTTTTTTTTAGATTTCATGTATATATGTTAGCATACGGTATTTGTTTTTCTCTTTCTGTCTTACTTCACTCTGTGTGACAGACTCTAGGTCCATCCACCTCACTACAAATAACTCAATTTCGTTTCTTTTTATGGCTAAGTAATATTCCACTGTATATATGTGGCACATCTTCTTTATCCATTCATCTGTCGATGGACACTTAGGTTGCTTCCATGTCCTGGCTATTGTAAATAGAGCTGCAGTGAACATTGTGGTACATGACTCTTTTTGAATTATGGTTTTCTCAGGGTATATGCCCAGTAGTGGGATTGCTGGGTTGTATGGTAGTTCTATGGAAACACAAAAGACCACGAATAGCCAAAGCAATCTTGAGAAAAAAAAACGGAGCTGGAGGAATCTGACTCCCGGACTTCAGACTATACTACAAAGCTACAGTAATAGGTCCTTTTTAAAAAGCTTTTCATTGGAAATAATTTCAAATGATTTCAATGAGCACTCATATACCTTTCACTCAGAATCACCTGTTACCATTCTGCTCTTTTTACTTTATTATTTGCCTTCTTCCTATCCATATGCATGTTCCAGTGGTTTCTTCTTGCTCGGTACTCAATTTACTGTTTATTTACTACATATTTACTGAGTACCAAGCCCTGTAGAAAGCACTGTGGTGGAGAGAAAGTGAATGAGACAGAACTCAGCTATCAAGGGCAGACAAGGATCAGGCCCACCTGATCATTTTCAGTCGAATGCAGGAATATCCTGGTCCTTACATATTGAACAAATCTTAGGAATTATGGGGTAACTTCTTCCTAGACAACCTCAGTGTTTTCATCATTAATGGCCCCACTCAGTTTCCCATGAAGAAACTCATCATCCTGCAGATCCAACTGGGCACAAAAGTTGCCCACAACTATGCCCATAATCCTGAGACCAATATTTTCCAATTTCCAGGAATATTGTGTCTTCTTGGTGGACATACTTTTAAGTCAATGGGCCCCCAGACCTTGGGATTGTGACTGGCACAAAATACTTGGAGAGTGAATAAATCTTGAAACTCAGTTTGAATAATCATATATTAAGCCCATAGAGAGCACTTACTGTATGCAGGTGCTGATATTCACTTCTCTCAGGGGCCCCTGGGAGAGTCTGTACTAGTATACTCCTTTCACAGAGGTGGGCATTAAGATGGGAAGAGGTCAATCACTTGCCAAGGTCCACCCAGCCAGTGGTTAAAACCGAATCTCAGGGCTTCCCTGGTGGCGCAGTGGTTGAGAGTCTGCCCGCCTCTTCAGGGAATCCATCCTTTCCACATGTTCAGGTTAAGGTGATATCTCTTTGAACAAACCTTTAGGAGCCTGTTTTCTCCTCCAAGATTCAAGTTTAGGGTATTCAGATATCTTGCATCATCAGTTAGAAAACACTGTGAGTCACTGCAGATTCAGTAAGTTGGGTAGATAGAACCCAGCTATAATTACAAAAACTCCTGGATATGAGGGGAAGCACAGCAAATTTCCTTGACAGTCAGGGTTTTGTGACCTAGGCTGTCTGATTGCATTTAAAAAGTCAAGCCTTCTAAAATCTTCTTCAAGATATACCCCAAATTGGAGAAGTTAAGGGAAGAGACAGAAAGGAAACCCACGCTCTTGATGGCTTCCTTTATTGTGAATATCACCGGCCCTCAGGGCTCACAACACAGACCTTTCTGAAGCCAGGAGCTGTGGACATTGGATGAGCCAGCACTCTCTGTAAACCCACATCAGCTGTCACAAGGACCCCGTGTGTGGAAAGTGAACGCAGATCGTCCACAGCTAGACAAAACTTCCCAACTTCTCCCCGGCAGGTGGGTGCTAAGAAATTACTCAATAAAGATTAAAAAAAAAAAAAAAAACCATAATGAGATTTCAATTCACACCTGTTAGGATGGCTATTATCAAAAAGACAAGAAATAACAGGTGTTGGTGAGTATGTGGAGAAAAGGGGACCCTGGAACACTTTTGGTGGGAATATAAATTTGTACAGTCATTATGGAAAACAGTATGTGGGCTCCTCAAAAAATGAAAAATAGAACTATTATATGATCCAGCAATCCTATTTCCATATATATACCTAAAAAGTAAATAAAATCAGTATCTCAAAGTGAAAAAAATAAAAAAGGACCAAAACCCACTCAGGCAGACTGTGTAACTTGAGGTCAGAATGTTGATCTTCTGGATGTTCCTGCCTCACTCAATTATACAACTGAGTCATAAGAGGAAAATATGTGGGGAAAAACCCTTCTGGCATCTCTAACTTACATCGGCATTCTCAGTGGCCTGGCCAGTTCCTACAAAAGCAGTGAGTCCCAGAGAGACTGCAGAGCACTTTTGAGACCTGGGCATCAAGAATTTGGGAAGGAGTTGCCCGGGGGACAAAGTCCTTCTGCTCAGTAAGAAGTACAGACTGGTGTGGAGCTTCTTTTCCAGGCCAGATTGTCACAGCTGGAGAGAGCCGGGGGCCCATTCAGGGAGCCAGGCCAGTGAGGAGGAGACCAGTGGATTCTGCTGGAGGCTGGCAGCCCCACGGCATTTCACTGCAATGAGTCACTTAGACAATACAAAGAACAATGTGATTTGTAGGTGGTTATTGATAGCTCCAGGCATCAAATCCTTCTAGTTCATAAAGATACAAATCTTAATGATTAATGGTTAAGATGAAAAAATAACTGCCCTCAAGTTAGGAAATTCAAACAGATTGTTTCCTCAGATCACACCACACAAAAGAGGGTCTGTTCTGTGAAGTCCAGCCTGTTCGGCCTGTTCCAGTGCCAAGTATATTCCTGGTTCTACCCCACTCAAGGCCAGCTAAACTCTTATTGCAGAAACTTGAGTTCGCCAGGCATAGGCACCCCTGGGAGCCAGGTGAGAGA
This sequence comes from Lipotes vexillifer, assembly GCF_000442215.2. Taxonomy (NCBI): domain Eukaryota; kingdom Metazoa; phylum Chordata; class Mammalia; order Artiodactyla; family Lipotidae; genus Lipotes; species Lipotes vexillifer. Next base: position 1,439,244 of record NW_006790410.1, on the reverse strand, counting down.
GGCCCGGCCATGACAGCACTGGCTTTTGTGAATATACTTCGGTAAGGGTCTCATGCGATGGTAGGTCCAGAAAGAATTGTGTTTTTTCATGGTACAAAATGAAGATTAGTGATTACATTGCTGCTGAAAATCTTGCTCATCCTAATCAAGAACAGTATGTCAAAAAGGCAAAGACGGGCTTCCCTGGTGGCGCAGTGGTTGAGAGTCCGCCTGCCGATGCAGGGGACACGGGGTCGTGCCCCGGTCTGGGAAGATCCCATG
>NW_006790410.1:1425751-1438813 GCF_000442215.2 Lipotes vexillifer | reverse complement strand
CCGCCCCACTACCAAAAAAAAAAAAAAAAAAAAAAAAAAAGGCAAAGACACAGCCATTGCAAACCTCCATCATCATTTGAGTGAAGCTATTTTCTAAGCTTCAGAAAATTAGTCTAAATGACTATAGGTTATGATTATAGTAGGATTCACAACAGTCTGTGCTGTGTGCATAAAAGACTACCAACCAGTTTATACATTTTCACTGAAGTTCCCTCTGGCTCTAAGAGTTATTAAGTCTATAAACAAGGTAAGTGTGCTTACAGGAATCAGATCATGAATCCCTTTTAAGGAATGAGTCCCTTAAAAATATCAACATGGGCTTCCCTTGTGGCGCAGTGGTTGAGAGTCCGCCTGTTGATGCAGGGAACACGGGTTCGTGCCCCGGTCCGGGAAGATCCCACATGCCGCGGAGCGGCTGGGCCCATGAGCCATGGCTGCTGAGCCTGCGCGTCCGGAGCCTGTGCTCTGCGATGGGAGAGGCCACAACAGTGAGAGGCCCACGTACCGCAAAAAAAAAAAAAATCAACACTATTATGGGACTTTTGAACTGACAATCTCCTTGTCCTTAACTCAGTGGGAACGTTTTGGATATTGTACCTTAAGACATAGCACTGGCTTTTAACTTGAGATATATTCTTATTTTTAAAAATTATATCAATTCCTTTTTTATTAAGAGTATGTTTTAAAAGTTAGGAATGGATATTAAATTTTATCAAATACAGTCATGGAGAAAATCAAATGACAGTTTCCTCCATTTTTTGGTGAAGGCTATTAATATATTTTCTGATATTAAAACATTTCTGTTCCTGGTTTACAACTCATACGATCACAACATATTACTCTTTTCTGACGCTAGATTCTGTTTGCCAATGTCTCACTTAGATTTTTTGGTATCAAAATCAGTAAGACTCTCTTGTGATTGTTTTGTCTTTTTAAATTTCAGATACTTTTGTCCATTTTTGATAATATATTGCTTTATCTCATAAAAACACATGTGGAAGCTTTTTCTGTCTCTCTGCTCTGGAACAGTTTACAGAGCATTTTGAACTTCTATGTTTCTTAATAATTTGGTATATTTCACCTGTGAAACCATCTGGGTGGAGGTGCCTCTGGAGGGACAGAACTTCAAATACTATTTAAGATTTCTATCTCTAAAATCAGTTTGGTGCATAAGGAGTCTTGATGGCTGTTCTTGCTTTCCAAATGTTTTATAATTCATTTAATTTCCTTAAAGGTTTTTCCCTTTCTCGTTTTTATTTTGTATATTACTATACTCACTTTTCCATCATATATATATATATATATATATTAGCTAATAATTTATCTACTTAATTGTTAAAAGAATCATCTCTTGGATTAATTCATTTTTGCTGTTGATATAATTAAATTATGCTTTCAGTTTTAAAAAATTTTTATCTTATATTGGAGTAGAGTTGATTTACAATGTTGTTAGTTTCAGGTGAACAGCAAAGTGACTCAGTTATACATATACATGTATCTATTCTTTTTCAAATTATTTTCCCATTTAGGTTATTACAGAATATTGAGCAGAGTTCCCTGTGATGTATAGAAAGTCCTTATTGTTTATCTATTTTAAATATAGCAGTGTGTACATGTCAATCCCAAACTCCCAATCGATCCCTCTCCCACACCCTTCTCCCCAGTAACCATGAGTTCATTCTCTAAGTCTGTGAGTGTTTCTGTTTTGTAAATAAGTTCATTTGTATCATTTTTTTTAGATTCACCATATAAGCAATATATGATATTTGTCTTTCTCTGTCTGACTTACTTCACTTAGTATGATAATCTCCACGTCCATCCATGTTGCTGTAAATGGCATTATTTCATTCTTTTTAATGGCTGAGTAACAGTCCACTGTATATATGTACCACATCGTCCTTATCCATTCATCTGTCGATGCACATTTAGGTTGCTTCCATGTCCTGGCTATTGTAAATAGTGCTGTGATGAACACTGGGGTGCATGTATACTTTCAAACCAAGTTTTTCTCCAGATATATGCCCAGGAGTGGGATTGCTAGCTCTATATGGTAGCTCTATTTTTAGTTTTTTAAGGAACCCCCATACCGTTCTCCATAGTGGCTGCACCAATTTACATTCCCAGCAACAGTGTAGGAGGGTTCCCTTTTCTCCACACCCTCTCCAGCATTTATTGTTTGTAGATTTTTTGATAATGGCCCTTCTGACAGTTATGAGGTAATATTTCATTGTAGTTTTGGTTTGTATTTCTCTAATAATTAGTGATGTTGAGCATCTTTTCATGTGCCTCTTGGCCATCTGTATGTCTCCTTTGGAGGAATGTCTATTTAGGTCTTCTGCCCATCTTTTGATTGGGTTGTTTGGGTTTTCTTGATATTGAGCCGTATGAGCTGTTTGTAACTTTGGAAATTAATCCCTTGTCTGTTGCATTGTTTGCAAATATTTTCTCCCCTTTCATAAGTTGTCTGTTCATTTTGTTTATGGTTTCCTTTGCTGTGCAAAAGCTTTTGAGTTTAATTAGGTTCCATTTGTTTATTTTTGTTTTTATTTCCATTACTCTGGGAGATGGCAACTGTATGTCAATAAAGTGGACAATGTGGAAGAAATGGACAAATTCTTACAAAGCCATAATCGCCCAAGACTGAAGCAGGAAGAAACAGAAAATATGAACAGACCAGTCACAAGTACTGGAATTGAAAGTGTGATTAAAAAACTCCCAACAAACAAAAGTCCAGGACCAGATGGCTTCCCAGGTGAATACTATCAAACATTTAGAGAAGAGTTAACACCTATTTTTCTGAAACTATTCCAAAAATTTGCAGGGGACGGAATACTCCCAAACTCATTCTATGAGGCTGCCATCACCCTGATACCAAAATCAGACAAAGATACCACAAAAAAGGAAAATTACAGGCCAATATGATGAACACAGACGCAAAAATCCTCAATTAAATACTAGCAATTCGAATCCAACAACACATAAAAAGGATCATACACTGTGATCAAGCGGGATTTATCCCAGGATGCAAGGATTTTTCAATATCTGCAAATCAATCAGTGTGATACACCACATCAGCAAATTAAAGAATAAAAACCATATGATCATCTCAATAGATGCAGAAAAAGCTTTTGACAAAATTCAACACACATTTATGATAAAAACTCTCCAGAAACTGGGCATAGAGGGAATCTACCTCAACATAATAAAGGCCATATTTGACAAACCTCCAGCTAACATCATACCCAATGGTGAAAGGCTGAAAGCATTTCCTTTAAGATCAGGAAAAAGGCAAGGATGTCCACTCTCACCACTTTTATTCAACATAGTTTTGGGAGTCCTAGCCATGGAAATCAGAGAAGAAAAAAGAAATAAAAGGAATCCAAATTGGAAAAGAAGTAAAACTGTCACTGTTTGCAGATGACATGATACCATATATAGAAAATCCTAAAAATGCTAGCAGAAAACTACTAGAGCTCATCAATGAATTCGGTAACACGGCAGGATACAAAATTAATACACAAAAATCTGTTGCATTCCTATACAGTGACAATGAAATATCAGAAAGAGAAATTAAGGAAACAATCCCATTTACCATCACATCACAAAGAATAAAATGCCTAGGAATAATCCTATCTAAGGAGGCAAAAGACCTGTACTCTGAAAACTATAAGATGCTACCCAAGGCCATCTACAGATTCAATGCAATTCCTATCAAATTACCAATGGCATTTTTCACAGAACTAGAACAAAAAAAGCTTAAAATCTGTGTGAGACACAAAAGACTCTGAATAGACAAAGCAATCTTTTTTTTTAATCTTTTATATATAGATAGATAGATTTTTCTTTTTTTTTTTTTGTGGTACGCGGGCCTCTCACTGCTGTGGCCTCTCCCGCTGCGGAGCACAGGCTCCGGACGCACAGGCCCAGTGGCCATGACTCACAGGCCCAGCCGCTCCACAGCACGCGGGATCCTCCCGGACCAGGGCACAAACCCATGTCCCCTGCATCGGCAGGCAGACTCTCAACCACTGCACCACCAGGGAAGCCCCAAAGCAATCTTGAGAAAGAAAAACGGAGCTGGAGGAATCAGGCTCCCTGACTTCAGACTATACTACAAAGCTACAGTCATCAAAACAGTATGGTACTGGCACAAAAAACAGAAATATAGATCAATGGAACAGGATAGAAAGGTGAGAGATGAACCCACGCACCTATGGTCAATTAATCTATGACAAAGGAGGGAAGACTATACACTGGAGGAAAGACAGTCTCTTCAGTAAATGATGCTGGGAAAACTGGACAGCTACATGTAAAGAAATGAAATTAGAATGCTCTTTAACACCACACACAAAAATATGCTTTCAGTTTATAAAACAGACTTCCCTCTGCTTTGCTCAGGTTGAGTGTGTGTGCATGTGCATCTGTATATTTTTCCTGCCTATTTTAGTTGAGTACATACTTAGTTTACTTTCATTAGTTGTTACTCCATAACATAGCCATAGATTTTCCTCTAAACACCATTTATCAGCATATACATTGTCTTGTTTTAATTCTATAATCCAGAAATAATATTAACCTTATAGTATGAAGATAAATGCATAATAGTCACACTTCTTCTAAATTAAAAATTTTTTTTTCATTATCTTACAAAGTACTAAGTGGTACCCTATCTTTTTTATGTATATTTTTTTCTTCTAATTTCTTTTACACATTTGGTCATTAGACTTCCCATTCTACAAAAATTATGTTTCTCCTATGATTTGTCCAATTTCCTACTGATTGCACATTTGAACAGTTTTTAATGATTTAAATAATAATTAATAAAAACACTTCTAAATAATTTAAATAAATTTTAATCACTTGGAAGTAACTTGAGTTTTGGGGGAATGGAAGGTATCTGGATGTCAGTAGATACCACTAACTTTATTTTATTTATTTATTTATTTATTTATTTATTTTTAACATCTTTATTGGGGTATAACTGCTTTACAATGGTGTGTTAGTTTCTGCTTTATAACAGAGTGAATCAGTTATACATATACATATGTTCCCATATCTCTTCACTAACTTTATTTTTAAGTCCAGTAACTTTATTAGAATTTTTGTTTGTTTCTTTTCTTTTTTGTTTGTCTTTTTTTCTGGGAGAAGGAAGGATTTATTATTACTTGCAGCAAGTAAGGAGAATACCAGGGATCTTTCCCAAAGCAGTGTCTCCCTAACAGCAAAAGTGGTGACGTTTTAAGCTAAGGTACATGCATATTCATGAAGGGGCTTGAGCAGAGGAGAATCAGCATAGAATTGGGGCAAATGTCAACAGAGTCCAAGCTTTAGTTAATCAAAGTGAGGAGTGTCAACATCATTCCATCCTCCACCTGGGTGGGTCCTTAGTTCCTGCAGAACTTAATCATTTGACCAACAGGACAAATTCAGGATTCAGTCCAGAGAATAGTTACACTGCCTGGGTATAGCGCTGCTGCTGTCCAGTGCCTGGCCCGCTGCCCTGGGCTCGGCAGCAGCTGACTTGGCCATGCCGCTGCTGGGTCTGCAGGCAGCCTACCACCTACCTGGAGACACTACAGTGAGGTGGTGGCTGACAATGAGGATGACCCCAACTTCTTCAAGATGGTGGAGGGCTTCTTCCACCACAGGGCCAGCATCATGGAGGACAAGTTGGTGGAGGATCTCAAGATCCAGGAGAGTGAGGGTGCGTGGCATCCTGAGAATCACAAGCCCTGCAACCATGTGCTGAGCCTGTCCTTCCCCAGCCGGTGTGACCACAGCTCCTGGGAAGTCATCAGAGGCTACTGGGCCCAGTACAACATGGATTTGTTCTGTTTTTAATAGATTTGAATCCATTTCTTCCCTTGGATACAATGCCTTTTAAAATATATAGATTTATACCTCTATTTCAGGAAAGTTTTCTTAAATTATACCTTTAAATAGTTTTTCTGTTTAAATTTTCTGGGCTTTTTCTGGGGGGTAGAGGGAGATACTAACTATACATATCCTTTCCTTTTCTTTGTCTTATGCATATTCTTCTTTGTCTGACTTCCATGTGTAATATTTTCCCTAAAATCAATTTTAACACTTTCAAAAAAAATCTAATTTTGCTGATTAGTCTCAAGCCTGTCATGCATATTCTTCACTCTCTTTTCTGTGAATCTCTCTCTCTCTCTCTTGCTTCATCTGTATTTCTGGTATCTTTTTATCCCTTTTTTTTCTTCTCCATTTCTTTCCTCACCTCTGTTAATTTATTGTCTTTTTAGTTCATTTTTTAACTCTTTCATCCAGGCTTTGCAGTCTTATTTCAAAGAGCTCATTTTTTCATGAATTCATTTGTGTGTGGAGAACATCTTAGTTACAGTTTGACCTGCCTGTGGCAACCGTTTTCAAAGGTCTGATCTTCATCTCCTTCTCTTTGGGTCATTTTTAATTACTGCTTTTCCCTGTGGTATGTTTGCACAGATCCCACAGTGACTGGTGTTGACTGTGACTGTTCACTTCTACATAATGGAATTCATCTTTGCATGAGGGGAGCCCTTCCCCAGTGATTGTTCATCAGGGCTGGGCAGGGGCTGGGGATGAGCCTGAGTAGGAGACTTCTCCGGTTCTCATCTTTGCCAAGGAACACTGTCACTGCCACTCAGCCATGTGACGATGACTGCTCTGAGATGCAGACGATCTCTCTGGATCTCTGGGAATCCACCACTAGAATGCACTTTTCACTGGAGCGCCTAATTCATCTTCCTTTTTCACTGTGCATCTAGATAGCCCCAGTGTGGATCTGCGTGGCTCCAGGTCTGTGAGCCACCAACAGATCCTACTATATTCAGGCAATGGTGAAACAAACATAATAGGATATGATTCACAGTCCAAAGAGGAAGACATGCATATAAATAAAGAATTATAGCAATTTTTATATTTTTGGCACATTCCCTTTATTGGATATGTGATTTGCAAATATTTTTCCCATTCTGTGGCTGTCCTTTCATTCTCTTAATTCACTGAGGGGGGCATGGGAAATACTCAGTGCCTGTTGACTCCCTCCCCCGTCCCTTCGTATGCACAGAATAGGTTACAGGTTAACAACTCTTTCCATGCATGTTTTTTTAACTTAATCCTCATAAAAACCAGAAGCACTCCTAATTCAATTATACCCATGGAGTCTGTGGCTCAGATAAATGAGATGATCCAACAGAACCTTCCTTGCTGGAGAAATAGCAGGCAGGGTCCCCACCCAGCCTCCCACCTCCACATCCACTCCCAGCACCCACGTCCATCCCACCAGGGGCTTCTATGAAGGCCTCTCACCTTTCTACACGTGAGTTCATTGGGAAAGCACTTTTGGGCGTACAATCTCATCTGTTCTCACCAAGATGTCCACTGGCAGACGAATGGATAAAGAAGATGTGGCACATATATACAATGGAATATTACTCAGCCATAAAAAGAAACAAAATTGAGTTATTTGTAGTGAGGTGGATGGACCTAGAGTCTGTCATACAGAGTGAATAAGTCAGAGAGAAAAACAAATACCGTATGTTAACACATATATATGGAATCTAAAAAAAAAAAAAAAGGTTCTGAAGAACCTAGGGGCAGGACAGGAATAAAGATGCAGACGTAGAGAACGGACTTGAGGACACAGGGAGGGAGAAGGGTAAGCTGGGATGAAGTGAGAGAGTAACACTGACATATATACACTACAAAATGCAAAATAGATAGCTAGTGAGAAGCAGCCATATAGCACAGGTCAGTTCGGTGCTTTGTGACCACCTAGAGGGATGGGAGAGGGAGGGTGGGAGGGAGACCCAAGAGGGAGGAGATATGGGAATATATGTATACGTATAGCTGATTCACTTTGTTATACAGCAGAAAGTAACACACCACTGTAAGTTAATTATACTCCAATAAAGATGTTAAAAAATTTTTTTTTTAATGAAAGCTAGATGTTTTAAAATTTACATGGGCAAAGGATCAAGGTTTTCTGTGTGTTTTGTTTCCTCATTAATTAGTGCAAGGTCAAGAATGGCCTCTGACAGCTGAACCCAGACAAGCTGTCTCTGCTGGCACACCCTGGCTCCCCGCAGAGCGAACAGCATGGCTCAGCCTGGAGAAAACGGCAGGACAGGCTCTAGCCAGACTAACCAAGAGAAATACCATTCATGCTACAGGTGGAAGAGAAAGTTTTCCAGTTGCCACGTTTTAAAAAGTAAAGATAAACAGGTGAAATTTATTTTATATTTTCTTTATTATATCTAAAACATTGTCACTTCAACACATATTCAAGTGTAAAAGTTATGGATGAGATATTTTACACTCTTAACTTTCATACTAAGTGTCCGACATCCAGTGAGTATCTTACACTTTTGACACATCTGCATTTGGACTAGCCACACTTCCAGTATCAAGAGCCTCCTATGGCTAGTGGCTACCTCACTGGACAGCTAGTCAGCAGAGTTCCCTGTGTGCATAGGGAAGAGGGCCCCTTACCTGCCTCTACCTGACCTGAGGGATGCCATAAAGACTTCTTAATTACTGTCGTTATTATAATTATCATTTATGGAACATTCACCATGTGCCAAGGATTTGTGTGTGTGTCTGTATATATAAATACACACACGCTCAGACCCTAACAGAACCTGATGTATCATGGTCCCACCTTACGAAGGCTCGTAGAAAGTTAAGTAACTTTCCCAAAGGCATGTGGACTATGGGGGCTGGGTCAGCTGCCTCCAGAGCCTATGCATTTCCCCATCCACACACTCACATGTATTGCTCTCGGTCTGTGTGTCCTACTCCAGCGGTAGAAAACCACTCATTTTTGTTGTGAGGACACTTCATTCTTCCAGCACCTGGCAGGCAGCTCTCGCTTACGTCCCAGCTCAAGTCCTGTGGCTGTTTCTATGAGGGGGGTCAGTTTAACAACCCTCAGGGCAGGCACCCACAGAAGTTGAGTCAGAAGGGAAGGCTGCAGTGCAGGCGGAGCCAAGGTCTTCCCTTGGACAGCATCACAGTGCGTGGCCCCTGTTTGGCTGCCTTGAACACCTGCCATATCTGATTCCATGACACCCTGTGACTGAGGTCCATAAACCTTTGACATAACCCTTTGTGGAATCAGTCAGTCACCTCCTCAGCAAGAGTAACGAGGTGGCTGGAGGCCACATAGCAGGTGAGGCCCACCCCAAATAGAGCGAGCTGCGAGGTTGAAGAGAGAGGGCTACCAGATGGGCTCCCGAGGAAGGAAGGGCTCGCTGTAACACCTGCGTGACTTGGAGAGCAAACTCCCGATCATGCAAGAGAACTGGAAACAGAGGTGAGTCAGGTTGAGCACCAGGAAGACCAGCTGAGGGAGGCAACACAAACAAACCAGATGAACAAAAATACTGGTAAATTGTTTCTTAAGGTCTAAGCTCCACAGGCCCTTGGGGTGGTTTGAATGCATCCAGCACGGAAACCCCACCCGGTGCCCGGCGTGATGGACACAAATGAGTTTGACTTGGGCCCTGAACTCCTCGAAACCCTGGAGTGTGAATATCACTCTCCTGCCTATGAGGTCTCCTAACCTGCATGCCAGGCCCTCCCAGTGTTTCCTCAAGATGCTCAAAAGAATGTTTTCATGTATTTGTGAAATACATAAAATACGAAATATATATTATCAGTTTCCTTGGACAAGTAAAAAACCTTTAAAAGCTCCTGTATAAGGAATTTCCTTCAAGTTCTGTTTATGGTTATCTTGCCATTGATGAGCTACCCATTCGTCCATGCCTTCACTTATTCATGCCTTCATTCATTAAGAAGAACAAGGGGAAGAAGAGGATGCTCAGTAACATTGGGAAATAACCTCTTTGAGTCAAGTCGGCCTTGTAGAGCTCCTGTGGACCCTCTGAGTCGACGCTTTTAAGCTAAAAAGGTCCTCTTTTGGGGGATTCCCCCTTCCCTCCCTCTGGGGAGTAGTGCTGGCACACACTAACATTCATTTCAAAGCAAAGAAAGAGTGAGCATGCAGTGAGTGCTGACTGCGTATCAGGCACTACATCCCTGTGACTGGAAGAAGAATGGTAATCACTGCTTCACAGAAGACTGACACGAGGTAGCATGTGTCGAAAGCACTCTGTGAACCACAACCACACGGTGAGCACTAATCTCACACCCCACCTTCCTGCCTCCACGCCCCCAGCTCATCACAAAGTGCTTTGTGGCTCTCGGATGGTCACGCGCCCAAACTCAGATTAGGTCATGAACTTTCGGGGGGCCTTTCTTTTTAAAAAAAATTACAGATGTGTGGGGTTTTTTAATTAATTTATTTATTTATTTATTTTTGGCTGAGCTGGGTCTTCGTTGCTGCACACGGGCTTTCTCTAGCTGCGGTGAGCGGGGGCTACTCTTTGTTGCAGTGCATGGGCTTCTCATTGCGGTGGCTTCTCTTGTTGCAGAGCATGGGCTCTAGGCGTGTGGGCTTCAGTAGTTTTGGCACGTGGGCTCAGTAGTTGTGTCACATGGGCTCCGTAGTTGTGGAGCACAGGCTTAGTTGCTCCACGGCATGTGGGATCTTCCCGGACCAGGGCTTGAACCCATGTTCCCTGCATTGGCAGGCAGATTCTTAACCACTGTGCCACCAGGGAAGCCCACCAGGAGGGGCCTTACACATTCCTTTCCATCTTCTTTTGGAGTCATATGCACTGTGCCCCATAGGCCCAATATCAGAAGCTGCAAATGTCATCAGAGAAAAGTTCATTTTGGGTGGTTAATGTGAGGTATTGGATAGCACCACTGTGTGCCAAGCCACACTGGAGTCTGGGACAGAAGGAAAAACCAGTAGCACTGACCCTGTCTTTGTTTAAAATTTTGATGTTTTGTCCATCACGAACTTTTTGGCATGAATTTTGATTTTTTATTTTGCACTAGAATATTACTTATCTTGAGGATGGTTTTTGGTACCCGAGGTGAGTGCAGCACCTGGGAGCAGCCCATTCTCCCGTCCTTCACTTCCCTTTGTGCTCACACACAGGCACAGCTCTGAGGCTCTATTCACAACCCCAACATGGACTGTGTCATTCAACTGTCTCTGGAGTCTAAAACCTCACAGCATTTCCTCTCTTCACTCCCGAGGCAAAACATGCTTGACCTGGAGTGTCAGCTGGTCTGAGATCTTCATAGCAGAAAAGTAAAATATTGCCAAAAGGCAGCAAAGTTCCTGAGGAAAAGTTCAGAATGATTTCTGGTACTTTCCATTGCTCAAGGAAACTACAGGAATACATTCCATCTTACCAAGACCCATTGCGTTAAAGGCGTGTGCTCCTTTACCCCCCACCCCCTGCCAGCTCATATGTTGAAGCCCTAACCCTCAGTGTGGCTGTTTTTGGAGATGGGCCCTCTCAGGAAGCAACTAAGGTTAAATGAGTTCATAAGGGTGAGGTCCCAACGATGGAATTAGGGTTCTTATAAGAAGAGGAAGAGATACCAGACACACCAGAGATCCCTCTCGCCACCACGTAAGGACACAGTAAGGCGGCTGTCTGCAAGCCAGGAAGGGAGCTCTCACCAGCACCCGACCACACCATCACCTGCATCTCAGACTTCCAGCCTCCAGAACTGTGGAAAATCAGTGTTTGCCATTTAAGTCCCCCAGAGTACGGTATTTCATTATGGCAGCCTGAGCTAAGATCCAGCTGCGGATAAAGCATAAGGCCTGGATGGAGGAGGGTGCCCAGCCCTGGGTGAAGCTCCTGTGTTCCATGAGTGGTGCAAGTGCCCAATGAACTCACCTCTGGAAGCAGGATGTGGTACAGTGGGGCTGAGTCACTGCAGAAGATGGTGACTGACTCCAGCAGGGAGGAGAGGGTAAGACCCCCAGTGGGGAGCATCTCAGCACTTAGGGACACGCTTGAGAAGAGCTGGGTTGGAGGGTTGTAGAGGGTAAAGTGCATGGACACAGCCCTGGTGCTGTGGTCAATCCAACCACTGGCCCTGGGGCCGGTCAGGGCTGCACGTGCAGCAGGCCTGCAAAGTGGTGCAAGTCATAGGGACCCTAGCAGCACCCCGTCCCAGGCTCCACACCCAGACACCGGATGCAACTCCTGGGCTCACAGAGCTGGACAGATGGTCCTTCTGCGTCTTCCGACCCCTTCAACAGTTCATTGTCCCTCTCTCCTTGCCTGGGACCCCCAGGCAGAGGGAATCTTGCAGAGAGGAGGGCTTCCATTTCCCATAGGTACAACTCAGGGAGAAATACCCCATCTATCACCACAAGGATTCTAGAATATTCATTTTTCTTTTTTGGCAATGGACTCCATCATTGGAAACAAGCTACCTTTTACCAATCCATACTTACTAACAATTAAATAATTTCTTTGTTGTTGTTGTTGTTGTTATTAGTATTACTCAGAGGCAGGCATTACTGTAACTGCCACAGAGCTCCCTGTCAGTCTCAGACAATCTGTCACCACCGGTGTTAGCATAATACCAGGGAGGTGGTGGCAGGGGCAGTGCGACTGGTGGGACAGGCCAGGCTGGCCGACTGCAGTCTGTGACTGCAACGTGGGTGGCTTGAGCCTCCGTCCCTCATCTGCACGATGCAGTAGGTTAGCCCTACTTCATAGAGGTGCTCAAGGACCAGATGAGGCCGTATAAACACCCTGCTTAGCACAGAACAAGTGTCCTTTAGGTTCTATAAGCTCCAGACCTTCTAGCAACCTGGAAGGAAGTTTTGGCTTGTGCTTTCTCATGCACTTGGAGACTGCAGGGCTGAGTTTGCCTTCTACTTCTGTCATGGCCTAACTGCATGGCCCCGGGGAAGTGACTCTGTCATTGCACAGTAATAACCACCTTGTTCTGGCCCTGGCAAGCTGCTCTCAGTGCAGACCTGCTGCATCCAGGCAGCCGTACTAGAGTGGACAAGTGTGGACGAAGGTGACCCTCTGAATCACACTGACCTTGTGCTGCCCAGGCCGAGCTCTCCTCCTGGGAGTCCCTGGGGCCACCTGGGGCCACTCTTTGGATCTCTGGGTCTATCACAGAGGGGGTTTCAGAGCCTCCATCTTTGGGGCCACATGTAGGGAA
>NW_006790410.1:1394712-1425741 GCF_000442215.2 Lipotes vexillifer | reverse complement strand
GGGAAAGAGTCTTCCACAAGCTCTGAAAATGCGCTGGGAAGATGAGGACGAAACCACCAATCAGAAGAAGAATCAGATGCACATTTCAAAGTCGGCCTTGCATCTGGGGGTTTCCAAGCCTGGCTGCCCATGGGCACATACGCTGTCCTGACACAGGGCCCTCTGCTCCCTCAATGCCCCCTCGTGGTCCCCGGGCTCTAGCTTGAGCAGTAGAAGGCTGCACCTAAGTTGTCCACCAGTCTGGCCTTGGCCATCAGATTGATTTCCATTACAGGATGAGGCAGGTAAGCGCCCAACTTCACTCACACCCTCCCACTAGGAAAAGATATGTGATATTCTAGTTTTAGATATTTTCGATAGGAATATTCTGGTTTTGCACAGAATGCCAGGTTTCTAAAAGGCCAAACCAAGTGTGGACTGAGTGAACTTGCAGCAGAATGCCAGGATAGGAAGAGGGTCCAGGAGGGAGCTGGCAGAGAAGGAAATGAAGGTAGAGGCCCACACTCTCCAAACCCCGGGGGTTGACATTTTCAAACCACAGCCAGACTTCTCAGAAATGATTAAAATGGTCTTTTCGTTTCCTGCCTGAATGTCTCCTAGATGTTTCTAACTTAATGTACTTTTAGAAATAAGAAGAAGAGGGGAGCATCTTACCTCACATAAACTATCAGGAGTACCTTTTAGCTGCTTAATGACCAAATGGCCTAGGAGGTGGCCCTTTCCTCCAAGAGCTCTGGGCTGGAAGAACAGTGAAGATGCCCAGACACATAACACACCTGGAGCACCATAGTCCAGCCATGGGTGAGCTCTGGATCCCCTCAGGTACCAAATCAGAGGTCAGAACTTTACTTTCTTGAACACATTCTAAAGGTTTAGCCAGCATTCTAAGAAAGATAGCAGCTAACTTCCCCAGGCCTTGTAGCAAATCAGAATGATCCATTATCGTCTTTTTCTGAAGTTTCTCCAGTGTCATTCTTGTAACCGCACAGAACACAACAACTGTAGAATTAGCAACACACTGTTTGAGGAATTCAGGACGAAGAATCTAATTTTTTTTTAAAGGTGGAAAATAAGAAGTAAGCAAAGAATACGGTTATGACTCAAAATGCACATCCACTGGTAACCTGGCTTCAGAAGGGCAGGGCAAGGCTTGCCTCGCGGCTTCCGGAGGGTCCCATCTTAGCTTTCGCTCCTTCTCGCTCAAGGTGTCCCTGTGCCTCTGTGTCACAGTACTTTGCTTACTGAACCAGCCTACCATCCCAATGGGCCTACGAGCTCCTACGGACCAGCCATGCCCCTGCGTCCAGCTCTGGCCCGGCAAACAAGGGGTCTGAAGAAGCTGGTGTGGCTAAAGGGGGTGTGAGAGGAGGGGGCAGAGGTGTGAGGGGCAGAGAAGAGAATAGGACGCTCTGGGGACAGCCGCGGGCCTTACGACCTACAGATCATTCAAGAACCTGCGCAGTGTTACAGGTCAGGCGTCTGTGGCTCCTTCACCCCACTGTGACACCACCACTGTGAAGGGCAGATGGACGCCCACCTGAGCACCCGGCATGCTGGCTGTGGAGAGGCCTCCCCAGTACAGGCCTTCCAGCATCGTGGTCAGGCTCCAGTCCCACCAGCCATCCAAGCTTCTCGGGCCACCGAAGGAGTGCCTGGCACTTCTCAGAGCGAGAACGGAAACAAAGAATTATTTTTCTAACATAAAGTTGTGGGTATCCCTCACTTTTCACAAGTTCACTTTATGCCACCTCACTTTTAAGAAAGACATACCTTCGTACCTGTGTTTGCTAACTGAAAGACATTCAAAGAGGAGTTTTACTTTCACAAGAAAAGTTGAAACACAAGAACATCATTCAGGCTTGGTACGTAGCAGCCATTATGGAGGCAGCGCGGATTCCAGGGAGGGAAAGGGGCACCCCTGAGCTGCTTCCTGGAAAACGTACTCAGCATCTCAGCATCAAGCTGCCATGGCTTTGAACTGTCTATGGTTTATCTCTATTTATTTTGTGCATCTGTTAGCAAGGCCTGTCCTAAGGTAATTGCTTCTTCAATTCACACCATTTCAGCTTAACAAAGGTTTTCATAGGAACGTTCTGCTCTCAGGACAGCAGGGGACACCTGTACTCGGCAGGAATGAAACCAAAGCCATCTGCGGTGGGGAGTGCCCCCTAGCGGCAGGTGAGGAGACAGAATAGTGGAGAAAGCACTCATTCACGTGCTCACTCATTCACTCCACAAACGTTACAGCGCCACAACTATGCGCAGGGCACTCTTCTGGGCACGGGAAACAACAACAAATAAAATAAATCAGCAAAACAGATATTGTGTTAGTGATAAAGGTTAAGGAGAGAAAACTAAGCAAGCTAGACAAGCAGGAAATGCGGGGGCGGGGACAGGTGGAGATTTTTCTCTAAGTGGCCACGGAACACTTCAATACAAGGTGATGGTTCAGCAAAGCCCTGAGGGCAATGAGGTGTCAACCACACAGACGGCTGCGCAAGGGCGTTCCAGGCAGAGAAGAAGGGGAGGCAAAGGCCTGGATGGGTGCGTGCCTGGGAGGTTAAGGGACGTTGTGAAAGCCAGTGTGGCTGGTGCAGAGCATGCGTCGGGAGAGGAACAGAAGAGGGAGGCTGGGACCACGGGTAGAGATGTCATCCTTCCTCTGTGTTACTGCCTCCTGGGCCTGGCACTTAGTATTTCCCCAGACAAAAAAACCAAAACAAGAGCAAACCCTTGCTTCCCAGGATGGCTGTGAGCGTTAGATGAAAAGGCACAGACCAAGTGCTGTATTGGCACACAGTAGGGAGCCAACAAATGTTCGTGTATTTTCTTTCCATCAACTTATTACACTTGTTAGGTATCTGTTTCACTCGCCAACAAGGAACTGATTTAAGGGAGCAATGAAATTATTTCAAACTGTCAAAACTGATCATCGTTAGCTCACTCAGACAACGCAATAAAGCTGCATGCATGGGCCAGAGCCGCTCACAGCAGCATCGGGGGCAGACATTTGACTCTGAGTTGCAGCCAAAGGGCAAAGGAAAAAGTTAAATTTCCTCAGAGAGGAAAAGAGTACTTCTCGCCTGGCTCTTAAAATCTTTCCTATGTGCAGCTTCGCAATAAGGGGCACTGAGTAAAGTCAGAGGTGACAAACTCAGAACATCCCCACAGCAAACAGACATGGGTCTGACGTGGCTGCTTCACCCAGGTCTCTCTCCGTGAACAGGGGACCAAAATACGCTTCCTTTTCCTTACAGAGGGGCTACCTCCCATCTCTTCCTGGCCTTGATCTTTCATTTGTTTATACATTTTCAGAGTCTAATCTCTGCAGACCCTTCATCAGGTGCTGGGTATCACTTCTCTATACTGATTGCAACCTTGGTCAAACCATGTCAAACGCAGGGTGAGCTGGGGACCTGCAGGAACATTAGAGGCAGGGTCAGGAAAGTGAGGCACTCTGGAAGGAGACAGCTGGGCAGGGTGGAGGGGCTGATGAAGAGCGAAGGAAGCAGACACAGTCCTGTGAGCATGCACAAATGCAGTCAGGGAAAGGCTAAGAAGGGAAGAAACAGAGAGGCAAAGAGAGTGGGAACAAAGGAGGAGAGAGGGGAGAGGGGAGATGCTGGCCAGTTCTCTACACAGTCCTAATGAGCTGCTCTGGAGTATCTGACAGACCAACTGTACATTTATAGATTATATGCTCCGTATTCTGCATTAAAAAGTAGAGAGATATAGACCTTTAAAGTCCTTAAAGCCACGTTGGGTTTGCACAGCTTGGGGGAAATATTATCACTTTCTGACACTCGTTCCCTATTGCGGTGACATTAAGGAAAAGTAAAGAAAGACGTGAATGTAACCCAGACATAAACGTCCCACACCCAGACTGTACACATCTCATGTCTCCTTCTTGATGCGCCCGGAGAGCAGGAAGTGAACCAAACAATCCAAGAACGTTCCCACTCTGTATTAATTGGAGCAATGATATAGGACAGGCCTCCAAAGCTAGCTAAACAGCACAAAAGAGAAAATCAGCTGTTATTTTCCACTTATGGCACGTGGGTAGAGTGACTATTTTGTGTATCAGTGCTTTATTTGGTGATTTTTGTTTTACTTGGAATTCCATGGAAAATTTATTGACTTCATAAAGACTTTAAATAAAACTCAAATATGATGGAATCCAGTAACATGATAATTTTTTGTTAAGACACAACAAATCAAGCAGGCCACTGCCTCACCTTACAGATGAAGATACTAAGGTCGAGAGTCAAAGGACTTGCCCAAAGTCACCTGGTGACCCAACGAGAGCTAGAAACCCAGTTCCTGAACGCAACTTAATCCATTTCCCTACTGTGCTTTAGTTCTTCGCCCTGGGATGCTAACAAATGCTAAGCTTTGGTAAGGAGTCGTGGGTGTGTCAGGATCTGACAGTGGAACATTCTGTTACAGTATATCCTATGATACCCTGTCCGGGGGGACAGAGTGTCCAGAGAGAGCGAGTTTTTGCATCCTTGTAGGAACCACTGATCTATGCAAACCAACCGGGCCAGCGTGTGAGCCAGTAACCCAAGCACATCAACTGCTCTGTACACGAGACATCACACAAATATTATCTCAGCTGTGATATTTCTGATTTATCAAGAGGCAAGAATTCATATAAGAAATAATGTCAAGTAATGTTGCCATGAAATGTGAGGTAAAAAGTAAACTAGCAAAGCCAGAAATTTCTCAGGGGTGGAGTTCCATTTCCAGAGAGAGCCACCCCAAAGTTACTTTGTTTTGTACACAGCGCCACCTGCCGCCACAAACTGTGAGCCTGCACAGGTAGGAGAGCTGAAAAGTGGGTCGTGAATGGAAATAACTGCTGGTTTTGCAAATAGGGAAACAGAGAATACCGCTTCGTTTCACTTCTAGAATGTTTGCCAGTAAAAAGCTGGATTAATGAGTTATGGAGAGTCCAGACTCATGAACTGAGACACCCAGGTCCTACTTGCTGGTGGGTCCTAAATCTACCTTCACTCTCCATTATCTTGGGTAGGCATCAATTACCCTCTCTCCTGTGGAAGATAAAAATAAATACGTCTTTAAATAATCGATAATATTAAATAGGTTTGCCAGCCACTGACCCCTCCCAAAAATAATTCAACAAAAATAATTTACATCATAATAAATTACTTAGCCAAAGGCAATGCATTCACAGAAAAGCTGCTCGAATGTGGTTTTAAATATTCTCCAGCGAAAGTAAAACATCATTTGATTTTCTGCCACTGAAAACCTAGTAAAGAATCAATATGAATTCGTATCACGCACTTCGGAATTCAAAGCCAAATTGCTTAAAGGAACTTTCTAATGAATACTTTAGGCAGGTGAACATAAAGTCTGAGCACTGATTTAATAACAACTCTCAGTAAAAAGGAACACCAAATTAAATGTACACATTGATTATAACTTGCATCCCAATTTCAGAAACTTTGAAACGTGGAGAAGGAATAGGAACAACAAAACTCTGTCAGCGGCTGCCTTGGGTGGTATATTACAGAAATTTTTCTGCTCCCTATTTTTCAGTTCTTCCATGTTTACCTAGGAAGAACATTAGTACTTCTAAAAGTAAGAAGAAACAAATGAACATTAGAGAAAATACACTAGGGGGTATTACATTGGAAATTGGGCGTCATTGATTGTGGACTGCAACAATGTCCTTTCACTGAATAGCTCAGATGTCTTCAGCAAAAAAATAAACTGCCATACTCTGGTTTTGGTGCAGTTTATCACCTGCCAGACTTTAAAGTGCCTTGAAATATCATTGTCTCCCTATTTATTAAAACAAGGTGCTACGGACACACCCAAGGACTGCAAATGCAGGCCTCCCATGAACAGTGGAGAAAATCATGCCCCCAAGTCAATTTCAAACCTTCTCCATATTTCATATGTAGGAAGAGTTTTCTCCAGGCCTCAATCTTGCAAAAAGGCCCCTCCCTCACTTGGCCTTTAAAAATGCCTCGAGAAAACCGCTCAGGGAGTTCAGGGTTTGGAGGGCATGAGCCACCTGTTCTCCCGGCTCAGCCTTGCAATAAACCTTTCCCTGCTCTAAACTCCCACGTTTTCATTTGTTTGGCCTCACTATCTATCAGGCACATGAAACTTGCATTCGGTAAAATCACCTGCCAACAGATTACCTTTTCCTTTCAAATATGTGAGCTTTTAATTTCTTTTTCTTGCCTACTGCACTGGCGGGAGCTTCCAATATGATGTTTAGTAGGGTTGGTGAGAGAGGATCTCCTTGCTTTGTTTCTGATCTTAAAAAGCACTCTGGACCAGTCCCTCCCATCAGGAAGCTTGCACAAGCCTCTTAGATAGCCTCTTCCACCAGAGGGCAGACAGCAGAAGCGAGAAGAACTACAATCCTGCAGCCTGTGGAACAAAAATCACATTCACAGAAAGATAGACAAGATGAAAAGGCAGAGGGCTATGTACCAGATGAAGGAACAAGATAACACCCCAGAAAAACAACTAAATGAAGTGGAGATAGGCAACCTTCCAGAAAAAGAATACAGAGTAACAATAGTGAAGATGATCCAGGACATCGGAAAAAGAATGGAGGCAAAGATTGAGAAGATGAAAGAAATGTTTAACAAAGACTAGAAGAATAAAGAACAAACAAAAGAGAGATGAACAATACAATAACTGAAATGAAAACTACACTAGAAGCAATCAATAGCAGAATAACTGAGGCAGAAGAACGGATAAGTGACCTGGAAGACAGAATGGTGGAATTCACTGCTGCGGAACAGAATAAAGAAAAAAGAATGAAAAGAAATGAAGACAGCCTAAGAGACCTCTGGGACAACATAAAACGCAGTAACATTCACATTATAGGGGTTCCTGAAGGAGAAGAGAAAGAGAAAGGACCTGAGAAAATATTTGAAGAGATTATAGTAGAAAACTTCCCTAACCTGGAATAGGAAATAGCCACCAAAGTCCAGGAAGTGCAGACAGTCCCATACAGGATAAACCCAAGGAGAAACACATCGAGACACATAGTAATTAAACTGGCGAAAATTAAAGACAAAGAAAAATTATTGAAAGCAGCAAGGGAAAATTGACAAATAACATACAAGGGAATCCCCATCAGGTTAAGAGCTGATCTTTCAGCAGAAACTCTGCAAGCCAGAAGGGAGTGGCAGAATATATTTAAAGTGATGAAACAGAATAACCTACAACCAAGATTACTCTACCCGGCAAGAATCTCATTCAGATTCGATGGAGAAATCAGAAGCTTTACAGACAAGCAAAAGCTAAGAGAATTCAGCACCACCAAACCAGCTCTACAACAAATGCCAAAGGAACTTCTCTAAGTGGGAAACACAAGAGAAGAAAAGGACCTACAAAAACAAACCCAAAGCAATTAAGAAAATGGTAATAGGAACATACATATCGATAATTACCTTAAATGTGAATGGATTAAATGCTCCAACCTTCTATGAGGCCACCATCACCCTGATACCAAAACCAGACAGAGATACTACAAAAAAAGAAGATGTCACTGATGAAAATAGATGCAAAAATCCTCAACAAAATACTAGCAAACAGAATCCAACAACACGTTAAAAGGATCATATACCATGATCAAGTGGGATTTATCCCAGGGATGCAAGGATTCTTCAATATATGCAAATCAATCAATGTGATATATCATATTAACAGACTGAAGAATAAAAACCATATGATTATCTCAATAGATGCAGAGAAAGCTCTGAAAAAATTCAACACCCATTTACAATAAAAACTCTCCAAAGTGGGCATAGAGGGAACCTACCTCAAGATAATAAAGGCCATATACAACAAACCCACAGCAAACGTCATTCTCAATGGTGAAAAACTGAAAGTATTTCCTCTAAGATCAGGAACAAGACAAGGATGTCCACTCTCACCACTATTACTCGACATAGTTTTGGAAGTCCTAGCCACAGCAATCAGAGAAGAAAAAGAAATAAAAGGAATCCAAATTGGAAAAGAAGAGGTAAAACTGTAACTGTTTGCAGATGACATGATACTATACATAGAGAATCCTAAAAATGCCACCAGAAAACTACTAGAGCTGATCAATGGATTTGGTAAAGTTGCGGGATACAAAATTAATGCACAGAAATCTCTTGCATTCCTATATACTAATGATGAAAAAATCTGAAAGGGAAGTTAAGGAAACACTCCCATTCACCACTGCAACAAAAAGAATAAAATACCTAGGAATAAACCTACCTAGGGAGACAAAAGACCTGTATGCAGAAAACTATGAGACACCGACGAAAGAAATTAAAGATGATACAAACAGATGGAGAGATGTACCATGTTCTTGGATTGGAAGAATGAATACTGTGAAAATGACTATACTACCCAAAGCAATCTACAGATTCAATGCAATCCCTATCAAATTACCAATGGCATTTTTTACAGAACTAGAACAAAAAACCTTAAGATTTGTATCGAGATACAAAAGACCCTGAATAGCCAAAGCGGTCTGAAGGGAAAAAAACGGAGCTGGAGGAATCAGATTTCCTGGCTTCAGACTATACTACAAAGCTACAGTAATCAAGACAGTATGGCACTGGCACAAAAACAGAAATATAGATCAATGGAACAGGATAGAAAACCCAGAGATAAACCCACACACCTATGGTCAACTAATCTATACAAAGGATGCAAGGATATACAATGGAGAAAAGACAGTCTCTTCAATAAATGCTGCTGGGAAAACTGGACAGCTACATGTAAAAGAATGAAATTAGAACACTCCCTAACACCATGCACAAAAAATAAACTCAAAATGGATTAGAGACCTAAATGTAAGACCAGACACCATAAAACTCTTGGAGGAAAACATAGGAAGAACACTCTTTGACATAAATCACAGCAAGATCTTTTTTGACCCACCTCCTAGAGAAATGGAAATAAAACCAAAAATAAACAAATGGGACCTAATAAGACTTCAAAGGTTTTGCAAAGCAACGGAAACTACAAACAAGATGAAAAGACAACCCTCAGAATGGGAAAAAATATTTGTAAACAAATCAACAGACAAAGGATTAATCTCCAAGATATATAAACACCTCATGCAGCTCAATATTAAAAAAACAAACATCCCAATGCAAAAATGGGCAGAAGACCTAAATAGATATTTCTCCAAAGAAGACATACAGATGGCCAAGAAGCACATGAAAAGCTGTTCAACATCACTACTTATTAGAGAAATGCAAATCAAAACTACAGTGAGTTATCACCTCACACCAGTTAGAATGGGCATCATCAGAAAATCTACAAACAACAAATGCTGGAGAGGGTGTGGAGAAAAGGGAACCCTCTTGTACTGTTGGTGGGAATGTAAACTGATACAGCCACTATGGAGAACAGTATGGAGGTTCCTTAAAAAACTAAAAATAGAATTACCATATGACCCAGCAATCCCACTACTGGGCATATACCCAGAGAAAACCACAATTCAAAAAGACACATGCACCCCAAAGTTCATTACAGCACTATTTACAATAGCCAGGTCATAGAAGCAACTTTATGCCCATCAACAGACGAATGGATAAAGATGTGGTATATATATACAATGGAATATTACTAAGCCATAAAAAGGAACGAAATTGGGTCATTTGTTGAGACGTGGATGGACCTAGAGACTGTCATACAGAGTGAAGTAAGTCAGAAAGAGAAAAACAAATACCGTATATAAACTCATATATGGGGAACCTAGAAAAATGGTACAGATGAACCGGTTTGCAGGGCAGAAATTGAGACACAGATGTAGAGAACACCAAGGGGGGAAAGCGGTGGGGGGGTGGGGATGGGGTGGGATGAATTGGGAGGCTGGGATTGACATGTAGACAGTAATATGTATAAAATGGATAACTAATAAGAACCTGCTGTATAAAAAAATAAATTAAATTAAATTTTAAAAAGCACTCTGTCTCACCATTAAGTACAAGGTTAAGTGTAGGGTTTTCATAAATACCCTTTATTAGTTTAGGGAAGCTCACTTCTATTCCTAGTTTGCTGAGAGTCGGGGTTTTTTTCATGAATGAATGTCGAACCTTATCAAATGATTTTTTTCTGCATCTACTGAGATGATCATATGATTTTTCTTATTTAGTCTATTAATATGGTGAATTACGTTAACTATTTTCTTCTCATATCTCTTTTACCTTATAGGTAGCATCTACATCTCTATTTGGTTTCTTTGCAATTTATTTGCTGAGAAAACTAGTTCTTTGTGCTGTAAATTTCTCATCATCTTTTTTCCCATGGGGACCCACTGAGTGTACTCTCACATGAAAAGTCACAATGACCTTCTTAAAGCACCAGCAGTTCAAAGTCAGTATCAATAAAACTATTGCTGGATGTTGCATAACTAAATCACGTCTTCAGCAACCAAGCGCATTCAAGAGATGAACTTGATCATCACATGATTTGCAGTACAACTGCATATTCCTTCCTCCCTTCATTTATTCAACAAATATTTGTTGTGACCTACTGAACCCAAGTACTCATCTAGGGACTGGAGATACAGCAGTAAATCACAGCGACCAAGTCCTTGCTATCTGGAAATCTATGGTAGCAAGTCAAAAAAAAAAGCAAAAAACAAGAAAATACACAAGCACTGTAAAGCCAGGTGCCCTGAAGAAAGATAAAGGCAGGCATTGAGAGAGAGCGATGGGATCAGAAGGGGGCTATTTTAGAGATGGTGGTCAGGGAGGTGCCCTTGCGTAGAGGCTCAGAACAGACTTGAATGAGCTCTTTGAGGGAAATACTTTGGGAATCATCTGTGATATGGTTGGAGTGAGTAAGGTGATAGGGTGGAAATGAGATGGGAGAAATTGCCAGGGGCCCTTGGCTGTCAAAGGAAGTGCGGTGAGGGATCTCTGGAGAGACTGGTCAGGGGAGGGGCAGTCTGCTTTGTGGTCCTAAAAGCCCTTTGGAAGCGGAGAAGCAAATGAAAGCTTCCTGTATAGTCTAGGCAAGGGACGATGGCTGGACTTTGCTTGGGGAAGACTAATTTGAGACTTCAAATAAAGATCATTGAAACAAGATATAATGATAAAATGGATAAATGTTGGGGGGTTGGAATGAACTCAACTGTCAAGGAAGAATAATTCTGTGAATGCAATGCTTTTTCCTCATTCAATATTATTTATTAAGCACCTACTGTGAATGTAAAAGCAAGTCTCTAGAACAGATACGTATTGTAAATAGGAAAGAACACAGAGAGGCCTGAGAAATCAAAATGTTGAGGCATTTAAAGAGGACTGTCAAAGGACACACTGCAGTAAACTGGGTGAATAAATCGTTCACTGATCATCCAGCTATTCATTCCAAAGATACCTCATTCACTGAGGATTCATTATTCATTCCATAGATGAATCATTCACTGATCATCTATCTATTCATTCAACAAACAAGTCGTTTGCTGATTATCCATCTTTTCACTGGACAGATAAATAAATCACTCACTGACCATCCATCTGGTCATTTGATCACATATTCATGGAGCACCAATGTGCCGGGTACTGTGATAGTTCTGGGGACACAAATATAAACTTGCTGTGGAAGCTTTCCTCAAAGAGCTCAGACAAAGAAAGAGTGGGTGAGTTTGATGAGCCACCTGCTTTAAGCAGGTAGAAATAAAAACACTGGGCTGCTGGGGGAAGGGGAAGTGCTACAGGACAAGAAGGAGGGGGGCTTCTGAGAGGAAATCAAAGCCAACTGGTGGGCTTCCCTGGTGGCGCAGTGGTTAAGAGTCCGCCTGCCCATGCAGGGGACACGGGTTCGTGCCCGGGTCCAGGAAGATCCCACATGACACGGAGCGGCTGGGCCCATGAGCCATGGCCGCTGAGGCTGCGTGTCCGGAGCCTGTGCTCCGCAACAGGAGAGGCCACAACAGTGAGAGGCCCACGTAGCGCAAAAAAAAAAAAGCCAACTGGAAAAAATGAACCTCTCCAAGATGACAGCTTGGACAAAGTTGTGGATGAGGGATGTCCCTATTGGAGGCCCGGGACTACTATCCGGTGTTTGAAGCACAGGATACCTAAAGTGCAATAGTAGATGAGCTAGAATAAAGGTTTGGGTCAGATCATGTCATGCAAAGCAGCTTAACCTTTTCCCTATCGCTCTGGGAGCTCTTGGTGGTCTTGATGCAACAGAGCAGCTTGGTAAACCCAGATTTCAGAAAAGGAAGTGGAGGTAAGGGACATGGACACAGGGGGCTCCAGGAAAGAGGTAACATTCAGAGACTCACAGTCAGCTGAGCTGACTGCCTTTCTTTGGATGCCACTGCTTCTTGGATATCCCTGGAATAAGCTTCAAAATCTATATGAAAAGCAAAATCATAATGTTTCATTTAAAACCACAGACTTCCCTGAAATTAATACTGACTCTCTCCATGGATAAGGGACATTGCCCCTGGTGTATTTCTGCACATTGCTTTATGGATTACAAAATCCCCTCAAAACAGTGTTTCACTGCATCATCACAACAGAGGGAAAGGCAGATGTCACGTCCCAAGCCCCCAAAAGGAACAGGAGTTCCAAGTGCCTGTGTGGCTTTCCAAAGATGACCCATCAGCCGGTGTGGGGACCAAGACCTGGGATTCTGCCTTTCAGGGTGCTTGCATTGTCCTTTCAGAGGACACTTCTTGCTCTTTTCTCTCAGAAGGAGAGAAAAAGACATAAGAGCATCCTGCTATAAATGTCACTGTTCCTTCCCCACAGCCCTTCTCTCCCGAAGTTTGTGGAATCCATGGAAGTCCCCCTGCCAGCTGACCCGAGACTTGGAGCCCTGCCATATGGTGGCACCTGCCAGGATGTGCAAGGTAAGGAAAACAATGTGGCCTGAACGTGAGCAGCAAAATCAAATGCATCACTAGGGGAGGGAAGGGGGGAGAAGACAGAGGCTGGGCCAGAACCTTTCTCACTGACAGACAATGAACTCTTCTCTTAAACCTTCAGGCACAAAAATAGTTTCTGTGCAATCTGAAAACCAGTGATAAAGGGGCCGGTTGAGAATCGGGGAAGGAGGAGAAGCTGATGTATGCAGATGCCAACTGTAGTCCAGACACAGCACACACTTTCCAGTTTAGAGATGAGGAAACAGATGCCATGAGCATCACACATGCAGCAAGTGGTGGGTGTAGGTAAAGGCCCCTGGTTGATGTGATTCCACATCTAAAGCACTAGGGTACTTCTGGTGGAGAAGCTGGGTGCTGGGGATCCCTCTCTTCCCAGGGAGGCCTCCTTGGGGCCGCAGCGTCACCAGCAGCGAGAACCCAGTGCACACCGGTCGTGGGCTCCCTGGGGGCTGCCCCCGTGGCTGAGAGGGCAGGTGGTGAGGACAGTGTAGTAGTTATATAAGGATCTGACCTGTCTGGCTCCACGGACAGTGGACTAGACTTTGATGACTTTAAAAAGACCCCAACTCTTGAGGATCCCAGCACTCCCTCTGCTCTGCAAAAGGGAACTTAAACATCACATTCAATTTAACATTGACACTAAACAAACTTTTAAGTATTAAACTTTTGATCCAAAAAACCCCACTTGGTTTAAAAAGCCTACAGATTACAAAAGCATGCTCTGTTTTAAACAAATCCGACATAAATTTGAAAACTGTGCTTCTCAGATAAATGCTCTAGAGCGGCGGTTTTCACCCATGGCACACACACCAACAGTAGGAAGCAGACGTGTGGAAGGACACAGCCTTGCACAACCACTTTCCCTAGGGCCAGGCCTAGCCCAGGCCCCATGTGACCTGAGAGGGGCCTGTCCAACCCTCTGCACCCCTCCCCCAGCATGGGTTACTCATGCTTATTCCAGAAACAGTCTGGGAACATGGAGTTTCTCCTAATCCTTACTCATCTGTCAGTAAGTGCCTGGTATAACAATTCTAAAAATTGGTGATAGAATTTACAATAAAGGATCAATAACAAAGAAAAAATTTACAAAATGACATCCCAATAAAGAAAGCTTTTACTTTCTTTTTTTAAAATTTACTTATTTATTTGTTTGTTTATTTATTTATTTTTGGCTGCGTTGGGTCTTTGTTGCTGCACGCAGGCTTTCTCTAGTTGCGGCGAGCGGGGGCTACTCTTTGTTGTGGTGCGTGGGCTTCTCATTGTGGTGGCTTCTCTTGTTGCAGAACACGTGCAGGCTTCAGTAGATGCAGCGTGGGCTCTAGAGCGCAGGCTCAGTAGTTGTGGCACACGGGCTTAGTTGCTCCGCGGCATGTGGGATCTTCCCGGACCAGGGCTCGAACCCATGTCGCCTGCGCTGGCAGCCGGATTCTTATCCACTGCACCACCAGGGGAGTCCGAGAAAGCTTTTACTCTCTACCATGAGGGAGGGAGTTGGATTCTTTGGGAATAAAGGTTGTGGTATATTAGTCTAGGGACAATCATTCACTTTGCTGAAACTTGAACCACTGTGTGTGTTTCCACTACAAGTTCCTCTGATACTTTCAGGACAGGCTTTGATTCAGAAAAACTCCATTCACCTCAAGAATGTGGCAATGCCTCCCCTACAAAGAAGGGCACAGTTGCCCTTTATGTGCTCGTGCCCCTTCAGCCACAGAGGCCAGCTGTACTCGGAGCTCTCCGAATGGAAGATCTGTACAGCCCCACAGAGGAGATAAAGTAAATAAATAAGTGGAGAAAGTCTCTGAGGGGTTGGCATGAGCTCTGTCTCCAGCTCAGAAATAAAAGCTCCTCTGGGGCTTCCCTGGTGGCGCAGTGGTTGCAAGTCCGCCTGCCGATGCAGGGGACGTGGGTTCGTGCCCCGGTCCGGGAAGACCCCACATGCCGCGGAGCAGCTGGGCCCGTGAGCCATGGCCACTGAGCCTGCGCGTCCGGAGCCTGTGCTCCGCAACGGGAGAGGCCACAACAGTGAGAGGCCCACATAATGCAAAAAAATAAATAAATAAATAAACCACCAGGAACAATATTGTACCAAATTCAATAAAGACTTTAAAAATGGTCTACATCACAAAAAAGAAGTCTTAAAAAAAAATTTTTAAATAAAAATAGAAGAGGGCTTCCCTGGTGGCGCAGTGCTTGAGAGTCCGCCTGCCGATGCAGGAGACGCGGGTTCGTGCCCCGTTTCGGGAGGATCCCACGTGCCGCGGAGCGGCTGGGCCCGTGAGCCATGGCCGCTGAGCCTGCGCGTCCGGAGCCTGTGCTCCGCAAATGGGAGAGGCCACAGCAGTGAGAGGCCCGCATAACGCAAGGAAAAAAAAAAAAAAAATAGAAGATTTTATTCAGAAAATGAAAAGATGGCACACAGAATGAAAGCAAATATTTGCACATTATATATCTAATAATAACCCATTACCCAGAATACAATTACAGTTACAGTTCATCAACAAAAAGACAAGCAACCCGATATTTTAAATGGACAAAGGACTTGAATAGACCCTTCTCCAGACAAGACATTCAAATTTGTCAACAAGCACATGAAAAAAATGTTAAACATCATTAGTCGTGATCAAAAGTCAAATTAAAGCCCACAATGTGATACCCTTTTACACACACTAGAATGGCTATGATCAAGAAAACTAAAAATAACAAATGTTGCAATGATGTAGAGAAATTGGAACCCTTAAACACTGCTTGTGGAACTGTCAAATAGTACAGCCTGTGTATACAATAGTTTGGCTTCTCCTCAAAAAGATAAAAATATAATTACCATATAGTTCAACAACTCCTCCACCCCTAAATATGTACCCCCAAAACTGAAAACAGGTGCTCAAACGAAAACTTGTACAATATTCATAGCAGCACTGGTCACAATAGCCAAAAGCTAGAAACAACTCAAATGTCCATCAACTAGTGAATGTATAGACAAAATTAGGTAGAACCATAAACTGCCATATTATTCTGCCATATAAAGGAATAAAGTAAAATGGTACAGCTACTATGAAAAACAGTATGGTGGTTCTTCAAACACTTAAATGTAGAATTAATGTAGGATCCAGCAATTTCTCTTCAGGATATGTACCAAAAAGATTTGAAACCAGAGACTCAAATAGATATCTGTACACCCATATTCATAGCAGCATTATTCACAATGGCTATATTTCCACAAAGGTGAAAGCAACCCAAGTGCCCCTTAAGGGAAGAATAAATAAACAAAATGTGGTCTATACACAAAGGAATATTACTCAGCTTTAAAAACTAAGGAAATTCTGACACATGCTACAACGTGGATGAATCTTAAAATCAGCCAGTCACAGAAGGACAAATATTAAATGATTCTACTAATATGAGGCACTCCGAGCAGTCCAATGCAGAGACAGAAGGTAGAATGTGGTTGCCAGGGGCTGGCGGGTGGGGGAAGGGGGAATGTGGAGTTAGTGTTTAATCCATATAGAATTTCACTTAGGGAAAATGAAAAAGTTCTGGAGGTAGTCATATTTGTAGAACAATGTGTGAATGCAGTTAATATCATAGAACTGTATACCTAAAATGGTTTCAATGGCAAATGTTATGTTATGCACATTTAAACAATGAAAGTACTGATAACAACACAGATCAACACTGAAAACATCCTAAATGAAAGAAGCCATACAGAAAAGCCCACCAAAATTGGAGTTATCCGGGCACCTTAAATCCATCAAAGCTGTGAAAATGAGGGAAAGTCTCAGGAGCAGTGCTAGAAAAAGAAAACTGGATCAGAAAGGAAAAAGACATTTTCACACAGTTGGGATGAGCGGTAAAAGTTGAAGTGGGCCTGTGGTTTGGATTATAAGGTGGAAACCATAATGCTTTCCTCATTTGGAGTTATGTGGTGAGTGCCTGGGGTAAAACACACTGGAGTATTTCATGCCACTTCAGCAAATATGGTAAAGCATATGGTAAAGCTGAGGAATCTGAATGTTGAGGTAAAGAGTACTTTGTACTGCAACTGCAGGTTTTCTGTATGTTTAAAATTACTGGAAAGTAAATTACTTTTCAAAACAACCATTTCAGTATCATGCCAGAAAAGCAGAGAAGCATCAAACTTCCTTATAGAGACCAAGCCTCTGGAACTCAGATACAATTCACCGAAAGTGGTGAAGCTAATTGCACTTGTAGAAGTCCACATGCTATTAAGAGGCACTGTGGTAAGATTATATTAGTAGCCACCATGTCTTGGGTGTTGTTGATGACCTGGATATGGTTGAAACAGTGGGATTTTTAAAATTCCAATATTCCACTGCCCCATCAAAAATCTATTAGATGTTACAGCAAACCTGAAACTAACACGACGTCATATATCAACTATACTCCAATTTTTTTAAAATTAAAAAAATAAACTATTACAGTTTAAAAAAAAACAACAGTTAGAACTAGTAAGCAAATTCAGTAAACCTGGAGGCTAAAAAATCAATATAAAAATTAGTTGCATTTCCATACACTGACAACAAACCATCAGAAAAAGAAATTAAGAAAACAATCTCATTTACGATTCCATCAAAAAGAACAAAATACTTAGGAAAAAATTTAACCAAGGACTTGAAAGACCTGTACACTGAAGACTGTAAGACAGTGAAGGGAGAAATCAAAGAAGATACACATATTTGGAAAAATATTCTATGCTTATGATTTAAAGAATTAATATTTTAAAACATCTATCAAAGCAAACTACAGATTTAACACAGTCCCTATCAAAATTCCAATGGCATTTTTCAAAAACATAGAGCAAACGACCCTAAAATGTGTATGGAACCACAAAGGAACCCCAATAGCCAAAGCACCTTGAGAAAGAAGAACAAAGCTGGAGGCATCACACTTCTGACTTCACACTGCACTGCAATGCTATGGTAACCAAAACACAGTAGTTTTGGAATAAAAACAGGCCCATAGACCGGAGGAACGGAATAAAGAGCCCAGCAATAAAGCCACACATACGCGGTCAGTTAATTCACGACACATCAGCCAAGAACATACGATGGGGAAAAGACAGTCCTCTCAATAAGTGGTGCTGGGAAAACTGGACACCACACACAAAAGAACACCACAGACACCATCTTATATCACACACAAAAACTGACTAAAAACACACACGCAATTTTCCACATCAAGCCCTTCCTCTTCTGGGCCTTCTGAATGCCGACTCCCCCAGCACAGAAAGCATCTCCCCACTTTTCCTCACCTTTCTGCTCTTTCTCCCCCTGCAGGAGTGTCTCACCCCGCGCCTCCCCACAGGTCCCAAGGAAACTGATCTCCCTGCTCCCAGTCATTGGCAGGCAGAGCCAAGCCTCAGGCAGGACCTGAGTCAAAGAGGCGGGCTCAGTGACCCCTGTGAACCGTGGGGGAAATGTAGGTGCACCAAGCAGAGGCAGCACTCCTGCCAGCCCTGCTGAATCCATTAAATTTCGGAAATTCAAACTAAAATGGAGCTTAATATCCCGTAACTCCTCCAAAAATATTTAAGGAAAAGTTCATTGGAGGTGATATGGAATGAAATGAATGTAGACACAAACTTTACAACTTACACCAAAATTTACTCAAAATTGTCTATAGATAAATTTTATTTTTCTTTAAATATTTATTAATTTGTTTTTATTTGGTTGCGCTGGGTCTTAGTTGCAGCATGTGGGCTCCTTAGTTGCAGCATGCAAACACTTAGTTGCAGCATGCACGTGGGATCTAGTTCCCTGACCAAGGATCAAACCCTGGACCCCTGCATTGGGAGTGTGGAGACTTAACCACTGCACCACCAGGGAAATCCCTACAGATAAATTTTAAATGCAAAACTGTAAAATATCTAGAAGAAAACTTAGAAGGAAATCCACATGACCTTGGGTTTAGTGATGAGGTTTAAAAAAACAATCAAAAGCCTATCCACAAAAGAACAATAAACAACATGAACTTTACAAAATTAAAAATTTCTACTATGTGAAGGACTTTGCTCAGAGAACCAAAAGGCAAGCCACAAACTGGGAGAAAATATTTGCAATACATATATCTGATAGAATTTATACTCAAAATACAGAAAGAACTCTAAACTGTCAACTGAAAGAAAAACACACAACGTGAGAGTTGCCAGTTAAGTTTTATTCAGGGTCTTACTGAGAACTATAGCCCAGGAGACAAACTCTCAGTAGCTCTGAGAAGCTGTTTCAGAAGAGGTAGGGGAAGAGGCAGTATATATATGAACTTTTGGGCTGGGAAATACAAGTAGTCACCCACAAAAAGATTACTGCTAATCACAAAGAACAGAAATCTCAAGTTAATGATTTTAGCGCTTTTCTATGTATGGGAAGGTGCAAGAATCATTGAAATTTTTCCTTTGATGTGCATCTTAACTATCTAGGGGCCCGAATATCCAAAGCACAGACCACTTCATCCTGTTTTTTCCATCCTGAATTCCCCTCAGGGCACACTGTCAGTGGGTGACTGCAGTGAGTTGTGACTTAATCCTTTGTATAATGATGCGTGATGATGAGTGACACCCTTGTTTTTGTTTGTAAAAACAAACAACTCACTGAAAATGCATAAAGATCTGAAAAGACTCCTTGCCAAAGAAGATAATATACATAGTAAATAAGCATATAACATAATGCTCAACACCATGCAATTACAAATTAAAACAACAGTGAGGTAGCCCTGCACACCTACAGAACCACTAAACTTAAAAAAAAAATGACAGTACCAATTGCTGGAGGGTGACAAACAAGAGGAATTCTAATTCATGGTTGATGGAATGACTACAGCCACTTTGGAAGATAGTTTTGCTGTTTTTTTCCAAAGCTAAACAAGTCTCACCTTAGGAGCCAATAATCGTGACTCTAAGTACTTAGGCAGCTGCTTTGAAAAACTGTCCCAACAAAAAATAGCATGCAACTATGCACAGCAGCTCTATTCCTAATAGCTAAAAACTTTAAGAATTCAGGAAGCCCTTCAGTAGATGAATGTATAAGCATGTGAAGGGGAGCAGAATATGCCACCCCCAAAATATGCCTCTTCGGCATAAAGATTACTGGGGGCTGATTAATTTTTAAAAACAGCAGACACAGGGGCTTCCCTGATGGCGCAGTGGTTGAGAGTCCGCCTGCCGATGCAGGGGACACGGGTTTGTGCCCCAGTCCGGGAGGATCCCACATGCTGCGGAGCGGCTGGGCCCGTAAGCCATGGCCGCTGAGCCTGCACGTCCGGAGCCTGTGCTCCACAACAGGAGAGGCCACAACAGTGAGAGGCCCATGTACTGCAAAAAAAAAAAAAAAGAAAACAGCAGACACAGAAGAATCTCTGAAAACCAGAATAGAATTGCCCTTTTGAGAGGGAAATTTACACTTTTAAGGGAAATCTCCATTTTTAAGGGTGTCTCCCTCTCTACCAGGAATAGAAGGATGACTAAATTTCAAGAAACTCTTATCAAAGGAGAAGACCTGGACTTAAATCTGCATAACAACCATTCCCTCCTTTACTGTGCTTTGCCTGATAACCTCTCTTAACTGGATCCCCACTCCCTCCACATCTTCCTTTTGTTTTTAGATGAAGATGGTATTTAAGGATGATGGCTTAGGCCACTTTGGGGAGTTACTCATTTTTCCTGGGTCTCTCCCATGTATATAGGAGGTATTCATGTTATTAAACTTCTGTTTGTTTTTCTCCTATTAATCTGCCTTTTATTACAGAAGACTCTCAGCCTTGAAGGGGAGAAAGAAAATTATTTTCCCTCCCATACACATACAATGGAATACAACTCAGCAATAGAAGGGAATGAAACATCAACTCACGTAAGGACACGGATGAATCTTCCGTGCATATTGCCAAGTGAAAGAATTCAAACAGAAGGGGCTACAGTATGACCCCTACTTATATGCTATTCTGCAAAACTATAGCGATGATAAACAGATCACGGGGCAGGGGTCTGAAGTATTCCGTATGATATTTAGTGATGGACACTGCCACTATACATGTCTCAGTGTAATGGAGCAGGGACCTGTGAGCCCTTCCCAGGACAGATGCCCCCTCCCCCATGTCCTCCACCTGCCTCTCGTCTGTAGAAAAACTTTAGCCAGAGAATAACCTTCATCAGAGAAGTGAGAAAACGCAGAAGCAAAGGAAAGCAGTCAAACACGACAAAATAATAATCGTTTAGCCATTACACAGAGTCAGGGACCTTTAGTTCCTCCTCAAGGGCTAGAGATAATTTTCTGAGCCATGTCCTTTGAGCTGTCCTGCAGATACTGAAGCCCCACCAGGCAGAAGAAGTTAACTACATAATGACCAGACTGTAGCCATGACATAAGTTGCTCCACCCTGCAAAATTCCAAGAATTGGCCTCAAGGAAATGGGAACAAACGGACCCTAGAACTGAAGATTAGCTGTACTTAAAGCAGTCAGGATGTCAAGACGACTGTCAGAGCTGACTGTGCTGTTCCGCACGTAGCCCCCTCCCCCTGCCTATACACTCCTAAAACTCCCCTTTAAAAGTTCTTCCCCCGCCCCGAACAGCAACTGGGATTTGGTTTTTGGATGCAAGTCCACCTTCTCCCCAGGTTGCCAGCCTCCTGAATAAAGCAAACTTTCCTTTCCTACCAACACTTGTCTCTTGAGTATTGGCTTTCAAGTGGCGAGCAGCCAACCCTGAGTTTGGTCACATCAAAACCTATAGATTTTTACAGAACAATGAGTAAACTATAATCAATTCAAAGTAAGTTATTTAGGATGTAGGAGTGGTGCAGGATGGAACACAAAATATGACAAAGAGTCTAACTGCACTAGAAACATGGAAAAAAACTCACTGTAGGTTATGGGGCAGAAGGTACTGAGCTCAGTGATTTGGAAACGAACGGAATAACAGCAAAATGTACGGTTCATAAACAGTGCACTCTATTTCATAAAGTTCTTTCCCATGGGGTAGTAGCTAGCAATTCTGAAACCACTATATCTCTAATCTGAAAAGGAGCAGTGAACTGAATAAATGGCAGATAGTGGGAGCCAGGTTCCTCACTGTTGGAGTGGTAGTTTGTAAGGAGAGAAGGCTCTGCCCTCCTAATCCTGGGTCTGAGCTTCCTGGGAGGATGGTGCGGGGAACTGACTGGCCCTAGGGAGTGCACAGCTCTTTACCCTGGGAAGGCCCTGCAGACAAAGGAACCTCACACTCAATCTTTCCACCCAGAACAGCTGGGCATTTAACTCTCAGCACTCTGGAATCAGTTAGTTGCAGCTTTCAAGACATTCTCGCCCCCAAGCACATAAAGGGGTATCAAGGTCTTGCCTTATCCCTAAGTTGCCCCAGAATGCAGGCCCTTCCAGGTCCTGGGACATGGAGCCAGGATGGAGGTGCCTGGGTCTCCGAGCAGCAGCAGAGAGCACAGAGGGAGACCAGTCCAGAGGGCAGGGTTCTCCTGAAGTCTGTGAGTCCTGGTGCCCTGATGAGATCCATTCCCAGTGGGGACATTGGCAGGGCCTGCAATGGTTCCATTTTCCATCTGAGTCCCTTTGATTAAGCAATGGCAAAACCATCACTGGATTCAGGTGTCTCCTGGTGGTGTTTCAAACTCTGACACAACAGCTTTACAAGGGAGCAAGAGAATGTGCTTCAGAACCTTCTAAAATGAGGAGGGAAGAGTGAAATTGAAAGAAATGAACCCCGAGGAGCTTTTCCTACAAAGACCCCCTGGGGGGAGAGGCAAGAATGGAAAAGCAGGGAACTGTTGAAAAACAGTCCCCACCAAGCACCTGCCTTGCACACGGGAAAAGCATAAGGGCCATTTTGGAACACAGAGGCCTCATTCCTGATTGAGGATGCCATCCTGGAGGCCGCCCACAAGGGGACCCTCCCCTGAAGATCCCTGAGAGGTGGGCTAGAGAGGTGGGCTGCCAAGCACGTGGTGCAGAGACCTGGGAAATCCCTTGACCCATCCGGCCTCGGTATGCACATCTCTAAGATCAGGCCACTGCTCACTGAATAGTAAAGCACTAGACTCTCGGACCCAAAGAAGCAGCCCTGACACCAGCTGCCCCATCTGCTGTTAACAGTTTTCCGGTCTTTTCTTCCTGTCATGGCTGCCAGTGAACCTCTCCTGCAACAGCAACTGCCCCTACCTTCCATCTTCTATGCTCCAGCCCTCCTACAGCTAAAATTTTTGGAACAGAGTGCAGAAGAAATCAAGTGGCCATGAGCCAGAGCCTGAGGGGCACACCAGTGTACAAAGCTGTGTCCTCACCATCGCCATCTGGACATGATGTGGCCCTTAGGGATTCCGGGATGTCTGGGTCAGCCTCACACGGGTGTCAACCTGGTCATGTGTACATACGTGAGCACCTGGCTGTGCCTACCTCTTATTAGTCAAGATGTTTGATCTTAGGGAGATTTCAACTCTGTAAGCCAGGTTATATACTCCTGGGGTTGATGACTGTGAAGGACAGAGGCTCCCCAGATCTAGGCTGCCCAGATCTTATCTCTGAATCAGAGAGGCAGAAGAACACAGGGTCTGTTTGCTGGAGCCAGAGGCCTCCATAATCACACGTTTCCTAAGAGGCAGGCAGGAAGTCTAGCTCCCATTCTGGAACGTGCACATGCACTTGCAGAATGAGAACAGCCCATGCAACTGACCCTTTAATTATAAAAAAGAAAGAAAATCAAGTAAAGCAAATTGGCATCTACTAAGATGGCATTTTCATCCCGAACACTACTCGGAGTGTTTTTTTAGGAAGGTTAATCTCATTTATAATAACTTAAAAAACTGAATATTCAGCAGCATGGCACTGACTAAATAATGCGACATTATGGAAACTTTGCAAACCACTTATTGGCATGAGAACACGCTTATGTAACAACATTGACTGAAACAAGAATAATGCAGATTATGGAACAGATGTGAATGGGTGTGTGGTTCTGTGCACACAAGTGACATGACAACTGTGGAGCCAGTCTGGAGACTGGCCAAGGATTCTGATGTGAGGCAACAGCGACACCAAATAAGGGCCAGGCATCATCAAAAAATCTGCAAACAGTAAATGCTAGAGAGGGTGTGGAGAAAAGGGAACCCTCCTGCACTGTTGGTGGGAATGTAAACTGATTCAGCCACTATGGAGAACAGTATGGAGGTTCCTTAAAAAACTAAAAATAAGGCTACCATATGATCTAGCAATCCCACTACTGGGCATATACCCTGAGAAAACCATAATTCAAAAAGAGTCATGTACCACAATGTTCATTGCAGCTCTATTTACAATAGCCAGGACATGGAAGCAACCTAAGTGTCCATCGACAGATGAATGGATAAAGAAGATGTGGCACATATATACAATGGAATATTACTCAGCCATAAAAAGGAACGAAATTGAGTTATTTGTAATGAGGTGGATGGACCTAGAGACTGTCATACAGAGTGAAGTGAGTCAGAGTGAAGTGAGTCAGAAACAAATACCATATGCTAACGCACATATATGGAATCCAAAAAAAAGGCACTGATGAACCTAGTGGCAGGGCAGGAATAAAGACACAGACATAGAGAATGGACTTGAG
The DNA here is from genome assembly GCF_000442215.2 of Lipotes vexillifer. NCBI lineage: Eukaryota > Metazoa > Chordata > Mammalia > Artiodactyla > Lipotidae > Lipotes > Lipotes vexillifer. The sequence goes on along the minus strand of NW_006790410.1, from coordinate 1,401,235 downwards.
GACACGGCGGGGGAAGGGGAAGCTGGGACGAAGTGAGAGAGTAGCATTGACATATATACACCATCAAATGTAAAATAGATAGCTAGTGGGCAGCTGCTGCATAATACAGGGAGATCGGCTCAATGCTTGGTGACAACCTGGGGGCGGGGGACAGGGAGGGTGGGAGGGAGGGTCAAGAGGGACGGGATATGGGGATATATGTACATGTATGGCTGATTCACTTTGTTGTACAGCAGAAACTAACACAACATTGTAAAGCAATTATACTCCAATAAAGATATAAAATAAATAAATAAGGGCCAGGTTTCTACCTCTCCCAAACCTAGACATGCTTCCTGAGAGCAGGTAAACACAAAAAGGTTATAAATGAGCAAAAAAACTCACTTGTGGGCTTAAAGTCCTCAAGGCCATTTGACCTATATCCTCCACCCAAAGATCTAAGAGTCTTATATTAAACAGGAGCAAACTAGGGCCAAGGCCAAACACAGAACCTGCCACACAGTAGATATTTAATAAAGAACTGTTGAATTAACGTAGTTGCTCCTTTGTGGAGGCTGAGTAAGGTATCTGATACATCACACAGTTCTTTATAAAATAACCACTGAAAATGCCAGCCCTCTAACAAGGTCTAAGCTGACTAATTATAGAATTTAATAAATTTATTTTAAAAGGTAGCACTAAAGAGTGTCTTTGTAAAGAACATAAAAACCTGTCACATTCTTTGTCATACAGATTGACTTGCATGCAATGTAGCCATTTAATGAAAAGCTAGGGCTTCCCAGGTGGCACAGTGGTTGAGAATCTGCCTGCCAATGCAGGGAACATGGGTTCAAGCCCTGGTCCCTGAAGATCCCACATGCTGCGGAGATACTAAGCCGGTGCGCCACAACTACTGAGCCTGCACTCTAGAGCCCGCGAGCCACAACTACTGAAGCCCACGCACCTAGAGCCCATGCTCCGCAACAAGAGAAGCCACCGCAATGAGAAGCCCGCACACCGCGATGAAGAGTAGCCCCCACTCACTGCAACTAGAGAAAAGCCCGCGTGCAGCAACGAAGACCCAACACAGCCAAAAATTAATTATTTTTTTTAAAAGCTAGCATTTATTAAATGTCAATTATTAGCAGGTGACTGCTGGAAATAATGTTCTAGACCTGTTCTAGATGTATTTTATATATTCGATCATGCATATAACCAACTCTCTAGATGTAGCAAAAGATACACAACATGAGTTGCCAATTTATTTCTATTCATGATCAGGTGGTGGGCAGAGGGGAAGAAGAGAAAAACAAAACATCAAACCATGGTCCTTTATTCTTAGAGACCTCGGTCCTCCATACACGAAGGACAGGCTTGGCTGAAATAATGGCTGAAGTGGGTGAAAATGAAAGAGTAACTTAAACGCATTTACCCAGGAATGTCCAATTCAGGTGTTTCCCAGTTGAAAAGCATGTGAAGTAGGTATCTTCAGGGCAGGTGGGCATCTGGGAGCAGAGTGGGTGTCCACCAGCATTTGGGAGCCAGGACCGGGGGCAGAGGGACACAGGGGCTGCTCTTCCAGAGGCCTGCAGCGGGGCCCTGGTACTCCTGAGACTTCACTGAGACCCCAGCCACCCACATGGAATAAACCCCTCAAGCCAGGCTCCTCAGATACGGCTCTCAAGACAGAGCCAGGCTGTGTCTGCATCCTTCAGGGCCCTTTGATGAGCTGCCACGAAGGAGGTTGAGATGCCTCCCTGCCCTCCCTGCACAGGTCCTGCATTTCATCCTCACAGCCTCAACTTCCCTCTGCAAAACAAAGCTCCCTCATACCCACAGATCTCTTCTGAGACAGCTGAAAGGTCTGGTGCTCAGACCCAGGAGTAACCAGCTGCGAGGTTCTACAGAGGCATCACTGATGATCGCTCCAAACTGAAAATGCTCACTTTGGAGAAAAGGAAACCCTCAGGCACTCTTGGTGGGAATGCAGCCACAAGTTCCTCAAGAAGTTAAAAACAGAACTGCCATATAATCTAGGAATTCCTCTTCTGGGCATATTTCTGAAGGAAATGAAATCAGTACCACAAAGAGATATCTGCACTCCCATGTTCACTGCAGCATTATTCACAATAGCTAAGTCATAGAAACAACCTAAGTGTCCATCTACAGATGAATGGCTAAAGATAATGTAGTATACACAGAAGATGGAAAACTATTCAGCCATAAAAAGAAGAAAATCTCACCATTTGGGATACATGGATGAACCTGGAGGACATTATGCTAAGTGAAATAAGCCAGATGCAGAATGACAAACGCTGCATGATCTCACTTTTATGTGGAATCTAAAGTAGTTGAATTCATGGAAGCAGAGAGCATGGTGGTTACCAGGGGGAAGGGAGAATGGGGAGCTGTTGGGATATTAGTCCATGGGTACAAAGCTTTAGTTATGCAAGATGAATAAGTACTGGAGATCTAAGGTACAACAATGTGACTTTACTAAATACTTGAAATGTGCCATTGAAAGGACTGAACTGCCATGCAGACAAAGATGAAGATTAAATGCATATTCATTAGTGAAAGAAGCCAGTCTGAATGGACTACATACTGTTTGATTCCAGCTATATGACATTCTGGAAAAGACAAAACTACAGAGATGGTCAACAGATCAGTGATGGCCCATGCTTTGCGGGGAGGGGTGAGTTGAAAAGGGGAATGGGATGATGGAAGGAGGTCCAAATGGGCCAGATGAGAGTGAACTTCCTCTGGTTAGAAGATCATGTGATCATGCTGGGTATGAATGAAAAAGCCTGGGGTGTGTAGTACCAGTGTGAACAAGGCGGCTACTTCTCACTCTAGGAGACAAAGGTCTTATTCCATATTATGTGTAACTATTTCAGAACCAGATCTGAGAAATTTAACTTTTACTATAAAAAATATATAACAAAAAATTTTCCATTTAAGCCATGTTTCAGCATGTGATTCAGTTGCATTAAGTATATTCCAATGCTGTGCAACCATCCACCACTGTCCACTGCCATATACCGTTCATCATCCCAAACAGAAACTCAATCCATTAAACAGTAACTCCTCATTCCCTCCTGCCCCTAGGCCCTGGGAACCTCTATTCTTCTCCATGTCTCTATGAATTTATCTTTTATAGATACTTCATATAAATAGAGTCATATAACATTCGTCCTTTTGTGTCTGGCTTATTTTGCTTAGCATAAAATGTTTTCAACATTTATTCATGTTATAGCATGTGTCAGAGTTTCATTGCTTTTAAAGACTGAATGATTATCCCATTAAATGTACCATACCCCATTTGGTTTATCCATTCATCTGCTGACGGACGTTTGACTTATTTCCATGTACTGGTGATTGTGAATGATGCTACTATGAACACCCGTATACAAGTATCTGTTTGAGCCTGTTTTCAATTCTTTTAGGTACATGCCTAGAAGCAGAATTGCTGCATCATATGGCAATTCTATGTTTAAATGTTCAAGACACCACCACGCTGTTTTCCATGACGGCTGCAACATTTTATATCCCCACCAACAGCACACAAGGCTCCAGATTTCTCCATCTCCTCATCATGTGAAGCTCTTCGGGAAACCTCCCCAAGTAGCCACCTTGGGATACAAAGATAGCAACAAAATTGGGATATTCTTTGAAAATAAGATGACCTGCTCCTGCTAGAACCTGCTTCCATAGTTACTTTCCCAATACTTGGACACCTCTCCCGAACTTCTACAAGAACAGTTTCTTCTGCCTTGATGCATTATCCCCTGTTGCCTGGAAAATCCCTTCCAATGCCAGCTCAGCTTGTCCTCCTCTGAGCAGTCTTCCTTGGTTCATCCAGGTCAAGTTGCTGTCCTTCCCTCGGCGCCAGGCTAACCTGTGCCCACATCACTGGGTAGTGATTGTCTGAGTGTCTGTTTCCCCCAGACCAGGAGTTCTTCATGACAGTCTCGGAGAGGGACCCTCAGAGTCCTCAGGGCACAGGATCGATCATGGTACATTGGAGGAAACCTTTGTCCACTGAGTGACAACCAGTTTAGGCTCAGGTGAAGCCCTGTGATGGGGCTCTCCAAGGTCTGCTCTGTGCTCCTGTGTACCAGGCCATATACTGTCCTCACAGAGCCTGCTGTCGGAGCGGGGTGGGGTGGTGTGTGCAGGGAGGTAGATATTAAATAGTCATCAAATCGCTCTTCCATTAGAGCTATTGTGATCAGTGCTATAAAGAAATTTACAGAGGTGGCCATATACAATGGGGATCAGAATATGGCTGGTGTAAATCAAAGCTTCTACCCAGCGGGACTCAATTAACATTGGTTTTACAAATGTAAAAGAAAAGTGACTTTTAGGTTGACATCTAAAGTTTGAGTACTGCATTAGTTTTCTATTAATGCTGTAACAAATCACCACAAACTTGGTGGCTTAAAAGAACACAAATATTAGCTCACAGATGTGAAACTCAGAAGTCTAAGATGGGTTGGCAAGGCTCTGGAGAAGCCCTTCCTTCACCTTTTCTGCCCTACAGGACGCCTGCATTCCATGGCTCGTGGTCCCTTCGTCCATCTTCACACCTCCAGAAGGAAATGCAGCTCTGCCAACACCCTGAGTTTAGCTCAGTGAGACCCAGGTCTGACTTCAGCCTACAAAACTGTAAGAAATAAACTTATATTGCTCTAAGCTACTACATTTATGATCATTCAAAAACAGGTGGGTAGGGCCTCAGGGGGCTGTGAATCCAAGGCAGTCTGTGATCCTGTCCCACCTTCACTTGCTGAGGGGGGAAAAGTGAAACTAGAGTGTACAAAACAGGGAGGACACTCACAGGAGACAGAGAATTTGCTGAGGTTCAGCCAGCCTGACAGGAAAACCAGGCACACCACTGCAGGAGATGGAGACAAATTTGGAGGCAGAGGAGAAGGAAGGACAGCAAGGAGTCAGTGCCCCCTCCCCAGGGTGACACTGCAACATGCTGGGCTTTCCCAGGTGACAGCAGTGACCTCTCTCGCAAGGGGGGCAGAAAGCGGAAGTGGTGAGCGGCTCACTGCCCAGCTGCATGGATCACAGCTGGAGGGATCCATTTCTCGCCGGCAGCACCCAGATTTCTGAGGAGGAACCCCCACGATGGGGCAGGGAGCTGGGGAGGTGAAGAAAGGATGAGTTTTACCACATACCTATTTATATCAGTTCAGCCAAGTCATGTCTAATTTATGAATTCCATTCAATTAAAAGGAACTGTGGTGATGGAGGAAAGTGGTAATTGTATATAATCTATCAAGGTGAATAGTTTGAATAAAGGTGAAACAGGCTCAACATCATTAGGGACAGGACTATGCATCTTTTTTTTTTTTCCAGGTACGCGGGCCTCTCACTGCTGCGGCCTCTCCTGCTGCGGAGCACAGGCTCCGGACGCGCAAGCCCAGCAGCCACGTCTCACGGGCCCAGCCACTCCGCGGCACGTGGGATCCTCCCGGACCGGGGTACGAACCCCCGCCCCCTGCATCGGCAGGCGGACTCCAAACCACTGCACCACCAGGGAAGCCCCACCAGCTCTTTTTAATGTGTCCGCGAGTGAAGCCATGAGAGCCAGCACAGGTAAAGAGAAACCCAAAACTTGAGCTATACTGCCACCTTCCGGTAAACAAAAGAAAAGCTTCTAATTGCCAGCCTGTTGAACTGTATGTACAAAGCAAGCAAGCAAAGGCTTCCTTAGTTAAGGAGGTTATTCGCTACTTCATGATGGCAGAGGCACATTTCATCAGAAACTATGAAAAATCACAGTAATATGGCATCACAGAAAGAAAATGACAATACTCCAGCAACTAAACTCCGAGGTCCACAATACTGTGATCTGATAAAGAATTCAAAATAGCTGGTTTGAAGAATTCTATAAACTACAAGGAAACTCAGAAAGGCAATTCGATGAACTCAGGAATAAAATTAAAGAACAAAAGGAGTTCTTTACCAAAGAGATAGAAATTTTTATAAAGAACAAAACAGAAATTCTGGAGCTGAACCATTCAATTAATGAGATGAAGAATGCACTAGAGAGCTTAGGGCAGACTGGATGGAAGAAAGAATAAGCAACTTGGAGGACAGAAATCTGGAAATGACTCTTTCCTCAAAGAGAACTAAGTTTTTTAAAAATTGAAGAAACACTACAAGCTATGAGATTTAAAGAGAAAAACAAATATAAGAATAATTGTTATATCAGAAGGAAAGAGAGCGAGAAGGGAGCAGAGAGTATATTTAGAGAAATAATAGCTGAGAATTTCCCAAACCTGGGGAAGAGACTGGGTATACAACTCCATGAAGCTAAGAGAACATCTAACTACCTCAATAGCGAGAAGGGAGCAGAGAGTATATTTAGAGAAATAATAGCTGAGAATTTCCCAAACCTGGGGAAGAGACTGGGTATACAACTCCATGAAGCTAAGAGAACATCTAACTACCTCAATGCAAAAAGACCTTCTCCAAGATATACCATAGGAAAATTGTCAAAAGTCAATGACAGACACTCTTTCCAAGA